>NC_051090.1:3798341-3893341 GCF_901709675.1 Syngnathus acus | reverse complement strand
AAATAGATAAAATAGATAAATAGAATATGTGTTTATATTGACAAACGAAATGTTAGATGCACATTTAAATCTATGGAAAGTAACGTAATAAAATGCTGTTTAGTAGAATCATGTGAAGATAACCCCAAGAGGACTTGTTTTACTGGGACTGTGTCGTCCTCTAGTGTTTAAGTGTGTTCACAGGCGCTTTGATTTCCACCACATGATAAACTAAATGCCTTATTCAGCCACTGTTCATAAATAATTGTACACTAATAGGACACATTCATTTTATGAGCTAACTATATTTAACCAAACATTTGATACGTGTCAAAAAAGTCCAATAACTTTATTGTCAAATTAAGTGATATGTGTTTTTTTTTTTGTCAACTTTTAGTGTCTTAATAATTGTTTCCCATCCTCACTGTTATATTTCTATTTCAATTTGAAAATGATGACTGATTTCACATGCATCCCATGAAGTTTTTTTTCTGTATTTGCAAAACAGTGCAGGAATTCCAGTCCTGGGGCTAGTCCAATTTTGTCAATATTAGATTTTACAGGCGTGGTAGCCCAGCCTGATTTGAAAAAGAAGTCGAATCCAGTTTAGAGAAATCTCCTCTCGTCCATAGATCAATACTTATACTAATGGAATTTAACTAGCAGGTACTACAGTGCATATTGCAGCTCTTGCAACATGTTACAACATGCCTTATTGTTCTGCTATGACACACCCACACCAAGAAAACAGGGAGAGACCATGAACTCATTTTAGACAGTTTATTTTCTTCTTAAATATTGATGACTTTCAAACATAAAAAAAAAGATACTTATTACAAATGGTAAACATAAGTACTCCAAGTTGATCTTATATACATATAGCAATGAGTGAAACCTCATTAAACAAAGTTAATCTTGAATATTCTTTCTAACTTCTTACAATAAAGAAAAAGTTGTGTTGTAACTCAAGAAGTCAGACAATGTGTCCCCCTCCCCAGAACGTGTGTCCAGATGCTTAGGAGCTGGGCCAATAATAATGATGATGAGCTGCAGCAAGAAAACAAGTCCATTGCAGGTTCATATCAAGTCGGCTCTAATACTGAATGTATTCTCCACTGATCCATGAAAAGCAAGAAAAAGAAGTCTTGTCCAGTTTGACGACACAAACAGAAAAACAAATTCTGTTTTGTCGCCGGCATGACCAGATCATCCCACTCTGGGACTGACCTCATGGCACTGGGGTACTTTTTTTTTTCACAGCCCATCGTTCCTTCCGGACGCTGTGGCGCCGCGTCATCCCAAACTAGGTGCAGGATTTTTTTTTTGGTTCAACTTAAAAGTTTTGTCTTCTTCTCGGCGGTTCAAAAGGTCTGGAGTTGCTGCGTCAACATGAGCTGACAGCCGCTGTTGACGTGGTTCATCACCTTTTGCTTGAGTTGCGCCACCTGTTCCCGCAGCATGTTGGCAGTGGACGCCAGTTCAGAGTTCTGAGACTTGAGGTTCTTCACTTTATCCTCCAGCCGCGAGATGCGCTCCAACTTCCTCTTGCGACACTTGGAGGCGGCGATGCGGTTGCGCTGGCGCTTACGCTCAGCCTTGATGCGCTCCTGGTTCTCCATGTCAATGGGGGACAGCGGAGGCGTCTCACCCGGCATCTCAGGCACAGTTTGCGGCTCTTCCTTGAGCGCGGAGAGCATCGGGAGATGGGAGGAGGAGCTGGAGGAAGAGGTCGAGGAGGATGGCTGGGCGTAAATCGGGAAGGACGCGCTTGGGGCCGTGGAAGTGTAGCTCAGTGCTGTGGTGGTGTAACTCGGGACGGAGGAAGTGTAACTCGGAGATGACACGGTGCTGATAGCTGGCTGGAACGTGTTTAAATCCTCGTAAACCGGCGAGTCAGAGCGCACGGTGCCGCTGTACACAGCCACCCCGGCGACGGACGCCGCTGGCGCCGCCGAAGGGACGCTCACGCCGGGCATGTGTTGGTGATGGAGCTCGGCCAGGGCGCGCACGAACCCCTCGGCGAAGCCTTCCTGCTCGTCGGTGACGTTCTTGGGGCACAAGAACTGCGTCGGTGTCGGCGTGGTGGTGATCAGCCCGTTGCTCGACTGAATGATGAGCCGCTCCAGCTCCGGGGAGGCCAGCTTCAACAAGCCCACGTCCGGGGAAGTGAGCAGATCGCCGGCCCTGGCCCGTAGGTGAGGCTTCAGGCTACCGACGGGGTCGGCCAGGTTCAGCGTCATGTTGTGCTTGAGCGCCTTGGAGCCGCTGTATCCGTAGCCAGCACCGTCGTCGTAGAAAGTAGTTTCCATCTTCGTATACATAGAAGTGAAACCGAAAAATACAAATAAACGACTTCCTGGTAACCAGCTGACGTCCAAAAGTCCCAGCGAGACCGTTCTCAGCACGCACACACGAATCAACACTGACTAATCACAGTGGTGTTCTTTCAGTCAACTTCTAAGAAGTATATTCAAATATTTTAATGAAGAATCCGTTAGGAGTGTTTGTCCAACTTTTCTCAGCTTCTCGGTGCGGTGGTAGTTGCCCCTTGCGCGCTCGTGTATATATTCTGTCTTCTTCCAGCGTGGAGGCAATCCTTATGCCGCCGCTGCCTCTCCGAAAATAGCCATGATGTCACGATAGGGCTCTCCCATTGGCTGGAGGGCGTGTCTCGGGGAAGAACCGCCCCGCGTTACCTAGACAACCCACACCGCACCCGCCCCAGAAGATTCGGAGTCTCGCGGTGCATTGTGGGATGAGGTAATAGCATGGAAGAGCGCCTGCGCGGTGCATTGTGGGATGACGTATTGTTTTTGAATATCTAGTTACCCGCTTTCGACTGTCAGTGGCGGGACAGCCTGCGTTCAGTGCGGACGTGGGCTGGTCCTCTCGTGTCTACTTTAAATATTCGCCACTCTTTCAATTATGTTTTCACAAAACTATGCATCCTTGGTTTAAACTAACAGACAAGAACAACATGCACGCGTTTTTGGGTTATGCGCACTTTTAATATGCCATATTTATAATATGCGTCCTGCGAATGACTGGTGACCAGTAATAACAATAATAGTTGATAATAATAATGATAATAAAAGCAACCAAAACGACAAGTGGTATTGCAAAGCACTGTAAACCCCCGTTCATTTTTCACAATTACCAGACAAAAAAAGAAAGAACCAAAGGGATGAAAAAAATAAATAAAACACTTTTTCTTTGTCTATATCGTGAAACCGAAGGAACACACTGGGGCAATGCCCATAACATAGAAATAATAAACATTTATTAGATTTTTAAATTCCATTTTTTCCCCACAGATTTATTATCACTCCTAGTAGTGAAAAGAGTCTCCGCCCTGGTCTAGTCCGTGGAGCCACGTACATTTTAGTTTAGGAGTAATAGAGTCCCAGATATATGCCCCTGCCCGTAAAGTGCAAGTACATTTTCTATTATCCGTGTCAGAGTGTGTAATTAGTATAGTGCAGTCCATTGTCCCCCTGGCCCTTTGTCAGAAATCAGCGCTGGTTTAATGGCGGAAGGTTAACTCGTCCACTCCATCTGTCTGGGTCATCTTATCGGTCACTATCTTCAGCGCGTCGTATCTAAATATGTCCTCCCCCACCACCTTGCTTGATGAGTAAATCAGTCCCCTGGCGCTGGCTGGCTCAGGGAGGCACCGAAAGGAGGATGAACCGGGTCGTAAAAGAAAAAACAGCACCGCTGTCTGATTATTTTTTTTTTTTAATGGCGGTCTTTACACGCTGCTGTACAATGTCACAGTGTGGCAATCAATAAAGTCGGGTATAGTCTGATCTAATGGGTTGGTTTTGTTTCATCGTCTTGTCAGTGAAATATTACATGACTTGGCTTTCGTCGTATTTAAGGTACTAATTTCAAGACTTGCTAGGCTAAACATTTGAAACCGCTTGACTGAATTGGCACCATGAGACTTTACTTGACAAATCTTGCCCGTTTACATTTGATCATCAACATTTTCATATTTCTTTTTGTCTTTCTCTGTTTGCTGAAATCAGAAAAAGAGAAAATGGGAACGTGCTTGGTGTGCAACTCAAACAGGAGACACGACTGTAACTTCATCCGTCACCTTAAACCCCGCAGACAGGTAAGCTATGCTAACATCTCAATTTAGCTAAGCCTCAACTTAGCTAAGCTTCAATATTTGAGTTGACAATGTGACTTACTCCCACCTCTGAAAATGAGGACAAGACTTTTTCCGCTCTTTGTTCTAGTGGCATATTCGTAAATATTCATCCCTACTTCTCCTCATTCATCTATTCATGACTTTTTTTTTTGCATATGAAATGCTTATGAGGGAATGATGTCGTCGTGCGGTGGTGGCCCACATACGCGACAAGCAAGCGAGCGATGATGTCATTTCAGACTTCTTATATGATCTCCTTTGAACTAACTCCCTCTTTTTTGTTCCCCATTCGCATTGCAATGTAGTCAAGCGGCGTTTAATGCCGCGAGGTCTTAAACGCTTCACTATGCGTTTCATCCCTCCAAATGGCCGCCATGTTTAAAGTTACAGTTACCACATGGTACTATGCCAAAGATGTTTTTTTACGGCATGGACGTGCATGGGTAAAATTAGCTCGGGGGACTCCGACACTTCTTTTTTTCTTTTCGGGGAGCCTGTATAGTAAGTGCAAAAATAGGTTAACCGCATTTGAAAGTGCAAATGCTTTAAAGAGATATTAAACAACTTCTGCTATTGAGACCCTTTGTTGAGTCTGTTCCTTACTTTTGGAACAAGTAAAAAAAAAAAGATTTTATTTTAAGGACCTATTGCTCCTTTCTATGGTTCACTGGTTCATCCTGTCACCATGGCGACACACACACATACACACACACGGTGAGAGAAAGCAACTAGCATCTGAGATTTCGGCGGCGAGAACTTTTTTAAAAACAATACGAGCCGGCCCACAGCCTGTTTCCATCACGGGGGAAATCCGGCCGCCCTGACAGCCACTGATAGGAGTAAGATGAGAGGGAGAGGAACGAGGGAGAAAAAAAGGCAGGAGAGAGATAAGTGAAAGACAAAGTGTGTGTGTGCGTGTGTGGGGGGGGGGGCGTGCACGAAGGACAATACAGAGGGGAAAGTCATCATGAGGATGGAGGGAGGCAAGGAGAGTGCAGGGAAGGGGCGAGCGAGGGAGGGAGGGTCAGGATGAAAAAGTGAGTTGAGCGAGAGAGGCACGATGGGAGGAAAAGCTGCAGAGCGAGTCCACTCGGGTCAGGATGCAGCTGAGCAGGAACACCGCGCTTGGAAAACGGGGGTGGCGAGGTGTTGGGGGGGGGGGTTATAAGTGTGGGAGTTTCATCTTGGAAATTAAAAAGAAAAAAAAAACCAGAAAAGTCAGTGAAACTCTTCAGTATTAAGACAGAAAGAGTTTACTTGACTTGAAACCATATTTTAAAACCTTACCACTGACTTTAATACCCTACTTTGAAATCCATAACCGTCCGTGAAACCCAACTTTTAAAATTTTAAAAACTTGCAACCCAAATGCTTGAAACCTCTGAATTTAAAACCGAATTAACTCGAAACCCTATTTCAAAACCCTAAACCCGATTTTTGAAACCCTGACTTCGACCTTTCGTTCACAGTTTGTCCTCTTTGTTCCCTATCCTGCATCACATTGTCTGCCCTACAGACTTTCCTTGAATTTTAAAATACACACACGCAGACACCCACACACCCACACACACACACACACACACACACACACACACACACACACACACACACACACACACGTTATAAAAAGATGGTTGCAGCCATTTTATAATGAAAAAGCTGAGCCAGGGCTACATGACAAATGTCCCTGGTTGCCTCGCAGATTTACTGTGATGGCCCAAAGTCGGGAATCATTGTGTTTGATTATAAAATGCACTACACACACAGACACACACACACACGAGGAAGAGCAATGTCTTATTGTTCCGTCCTTCACCGCGAGAGAGCAACAAGCTCTCCGTGCTCATTGAGGTCCCTTCCTTCTTTTTAATTAATAAGTCCCATAAAACGTCAAAGCTCGAAAGACTTTATTGGTGTTGGCGATTAATTGTCGCTAACTACCCAGACTAATCAAAATCGAGGATTTACTGGCCAGAATCACGTCGGAATATCGATTGGCTGCCGAGCCTTTCAGCGCGCTATAACTCACTCAGGTCGTGACATCATTGGGTTCTGCTTAACGCCCCCCCCCTCTGTTTTTAGCTTTAAAATAACTATTCAATGATTAAAAAAAAATGTCATTGGTGCATTCCTCTTCATCACTGCTCGCAGCATGATTATTTTCATGACGACAGGTAACACAAGACAGCTTTTCCCGTCGAGGGAATAAGATGTTTTTAATATAGTTGTTGTCCCAGTGTCATTTAATCCGGCAGAGTGCATCTGGGCCTGATTATGTAAATGAAATAAAAAAACAAAGGCAGTAAGCCACGCACATGAACACGCATGTGTGTGTGTGTGTGGAGTTGTGCATGTGAGTCCTCAGCTGGCAGTAACAGGGCGGCGAGTGTGAGTGTGTCACCGGGGAGAATGATCGATAGCTATTAAAACCCGGCGGTGCCTCGCTCCAGATGGAGAGCTTTTTTCTCTGTATGTGTGTGTGTGTGTGTAAGTGTGTGAAAGCAAGCGCTGTTTGTACAGGTGGGACAGTGTATGGCAGCAATGCTAACCTGTTCCACTCCATTTACCTCTGCAAAGCGAGAGGGGACCCCCCCCCAACACCCAACCTCGCTCATGCAATGTGTGTTTTTGTTTTAGCACACTTTGTTGAGGGGGGGGGCATAAGTGTATGTTTGTGTTGTTTTGTGTGTGCAAAAAAGTGTGGCTGGCAGCTTGTCAGCATGTGTTTGGACTTGCTGGTTATTCCAACATGGCCTTTCAGAGGCAATCAAGAAGTCAAAGCCAGGCTGGAGAAGGAGGCGAAGGAAGAGGAGGGTGAGGAGCGCACAATCAAGCTAGGAAGAGTTGGAGGTTGTTCAAAAGTCTCAAATGGACTCAAGGAGAGAAAGGCCCAAGTAACTACAGGATGTAGCGTAATTACACAATCTGGTTTTTGCCTGATGTTATTTTTTGGGGGGAAGTTGGGATCAATTAATAGCATTTCCATTCATTTGAATGGGGGACAATGATTTGAGATACAAACCCCAAGGGTTAAAAACAGAATGGTGAACCAGTGGATCAAAAGGATTTGGAAACTTTTTTTTGAGGCTCAATTTATGACAGTGCCACTTTAAGATCAGCCCTTATTGGATTTATGAGGGTTACAAATAGGATGGTGGCCTATGAAACATTAGACAAGCAACTCTTGCTTTCTTACTTCCACTTGTATGGGCATATCGTGGTCCTCAGCGCCCTACCCCCTCTGAGAAGGCCATGAAAGCCGATCTCAGATCGATAC
Source organism: Syngnathus acus (assembly GCF_901709675.1). NCBI lineage: Eukaryota > Metazoa > Chordata > Actinopteri > Syngnathiformes > Syngnathidae > Syngnathus > Syngnathus acus. Next base: position 3,885,926 of record NC_051090.1, on the reverse strand, counting down.
AGTGAGTGGGTTGGGGGGCGTTGCATGCAGATGGTCTGCCCGGGACAACAATGAACACAAAGTCGGCAAGGTTGCAACATTTTACGGTGAGCAATCAAACATTTATTTTTTTTCCGCTGGATGAGCAAGAGGAAGTGTGTCAGACATCCTTCGCTGTTATTTGCACTCAAAGATTTTGCAATTCAAACGTGTCGTCTGTCTCCGAGGCGTCCTTGTCACGGTCACATTGACGGGTGCAGTGAAAGCGGGTGAAGGTGACCGTAAATCAGTCAGGTTTTTTTTTTTTTTACCATGGGGCAAAAGGCCGCGATGTGTCTGGATGGTACTAGTAATTAGTCAGCGTCTCTTGACTTTGTCTTTGACCGGGTACACACTTCCAGACAAAAGTAGTTCAAGTTAGGGTTTCAAAGTAGGGTTTCTAGTCTGGGTTGGGTTTCAAATCATTATTGGTCACTAACTAACGAACTAACTAACGAACGAACGAACGAACGAACGTACTAACTAACTAACTAACTAACTAACTAACTAACTAACTAACTAACTAACTAACTAACTAACTAACTAGCCAACCGACCAACTAACCGACTAACTAACTAACTAACTAACTAACTAACTAACCCACTCACTCACTCACATAGCTGAGTGTGCTCTTGTGTGTGTGAGTGTGTGTTTGTGCGCACGTGGGCACATGTTTGTTTCTTTTTCCTTGCAGGCCTTATTAATTGTCCGCACATTCCTGTCATATCTCGAAGCCGCGTGCGCTCTTCGCGTTCTGGCTCGGACTGAGAAAGGATCGGATTGTCCTGTTGCCGTGGCGATGCGCTAACAAATACTTCCAGCTTCATGTGGCACCGTACGCCAACATTCCAGCATCTGCTATTGTGGCAAAGTTCCACTGTCAGTTGATTTTTTTTTTTTTGTGGTCCTCCTCCTTCTCCTCCACCATTTATCTACACCTCCCCCCTTCCCTCTGTCCATCTCCCTCCTTCACCATCTCTCATCTCCTCGGGATAGAAGCGCTCTTTGTCCTCTGCTAGTGAATGAACTTGAAGTGTCTGTTTGTTTTATTTCCACTTTTATCTGCACTTGGAAGTCGATTTATCCAAGGCTTTACTTCTTAGCACACCTTGCGCTATAAAATAAGCTTTCAAATCATTCTGGAGCACATAACAGTTCGCCGAAGAGGTGACCGGAGACACGTTGCAGCGTTGATCCGTCAAATTTCCACAACAATGTCTGCTTGGCGACCCAACCAAACTCCAGACCACGCCCTTCTCCCGACATTGAGCAACAGTCGAGGGAGGGGCGCAAACATGGCAATTAAAAGCAAGTTTTACATCAGGGTTTCAAATTAGGGTTCAAGCTCACAATTTTAAATTATGTTTCAGGTTAGCGTTTCAAGTCAAGGTCAGGATTTTTGGTTTCCACTTAGTGTTGAGGTTTCAAATGATGTTTACAAGTCAGGTTTCAAATTTCAAAGTTGTTTCAAGTCAGGCTCACTAGTTCAAATGATGTTGTCAAGGCCCGGTTAGGCTTTCAACTTTGGTTTTCGGTTGTTGTTTTTTTCCAAAGTCGGGGTTTCGTGTTTCAATGTCAGGTTTAGGGTTCTCAAATTAGGCTATCCAGTCCAGGTCGGAGTCTCGCTAGTTTACCCGGAATGTGCTTCTTCCACCCTGTGGACCAATCATTAATCAGTATTTGCTCGGGGCGCTGCGGCCGTGAGAAGTTATTTTCACAAATCACTTTTCTGCCCGTGTGTGTAGATATTTGTGCAGTCGGACTGGTTTGATGGAGAGGAAAAGAAAAAAAGCTCAGTCGAAACTCGCACGTGCACACACACACACAAAGCAAGTGATTGAGTGCACTGGTTAAGGTTAAGGGCTCCAGCTCTTATCACAGTCTCATGTGTGCACATGCATTAGCTGCCTGCATCCATGTGTGTGTATTTGTATAACCCTCGTGTGCATGTGTGTGTGCGTGCGTGCATGTTTGACAAAACCCAGAGCAGCTCGTGAGATGACTCTGTGTGTTTTGGCAGTTGGGCCATAGAAGGTCCAGACATGTTTGTACGCAAGCGTGCAGAGTGGATGTGCGCTCCCCAGCGGGACCCTCGGCCGAGACCAAACAATGTGATGAGGCGGCCCACCCTGGAGATCACATTAGATCCGGATTGTGCCCTTCTATACGGGGGCGTCCTTGAGCAACACTTTGACGACTCGCCTCACAAGCAGCTGGAGAAAAGATGGTTAAATCAAGTCCCACCCGAAAAGGGGGGAGAGGGGGGGCATCTTTAAACATACCACCGTACCTTGACCTATGAATTCAATTCATTCCAAGACCGTCGTAAACATTTAAAAAGATCACCGTTGTAATAAATTGAAACGCCGTTAAGTCGTTCCAGCTTCATAAAATACAATTATTTTGTAATATGTTTTTAATAGGAGAAAAAGCACTATATTTTCTAAAACTAAGGCTGGACTGATATAGATTACTTTTTTTTAATCTCAAAGCCATAATTAAAAACAATTATTGCTAATATTTTTGAAAACGTGACAAATAAGTTCTTAAAAATAATCAACTCCGCCGTGTTGTTTGGCTGACCCAACCCGGAGCTGTGAATTATTTATCGTATTTAAATGGAAGCTTTTCTTCCACGGGGCGTGGCCGCCCGCGTCAGTAATAAACACCTCAACTGTCAAATGCTGCAGGTGTTGCCAATAAATGGCAGCCATTTAGACGCTGACTTGAAATGCTAAATTGTGCGAGAAAACTCAAAAGGGCATTTTCAGCTTGACGCGTATCCCACCAGGCAGCGGAGGAAGTCGTTTCAAGCTAATAGCCATAAATGAGCGGGCTAACTGGCAGTAATTAACCATTGTGCATATACGCGTGTCACTTTGCCAGCTTTTTGACGGCCGGCCGGGGCTCAGACACCAACGATAACACAGCTGGGCCTCGTTCACCCGCCACCTTGCGCTGGTTGTATTGCATGTGAAAGGTAGCTTATTTATTATGTACAGGCGGCCATTTTGAATTTGCCGCACCGGAGGGCTAAAATGGAAAAGTCGCATTACTTTACTCCGTTGCGGTTTTACATTGAATAAAAAGTTGTGTTTTAGTTGCAAAATAAATATAAATGTGCTTTTCCAATATTTTTCTGTTTTTTCGTAACCTTGGTTTGTTGCCACGTAGTTTGACATCGCATGTAGCTTAGCGTGACCAGATAAGCTAAGAGATGACACGGTCGTGGTTTTTGCTTTTTCAAATGTGCGCAAGCTGCTTATTTCTGGTTGATTTGTAGCGACAGCAATCTCTGGCGTTGACAGGCCGACTGACACGTACGCATCCCTCAATCGCAATTTACGGACTCGACTCAGAGGGCTATAGGAATGCGTCGCTAGCTCGGGGGCTAACCTTGTTTTGACAATAGCGTGTCGCAGTGAAATTTGGTGTTCGGGTGCCACATTTGAGACACGCTTGCCACCGTGTTCACATTTGCGCTATGCCCGACGCCAGAGGACTGAAAATGGACAAAGAATAAAGTTGTGGTAGGTTGTTGTTAGTTGATAAGGAGCTAAGAAGGTAGCTAGGTCACCTCTTGCTCACTCACTTGCTGTGTGAATGTACTTTTATTCAAGCCTAGTAGGAAGGCACGCTGCCAGGTTCTCCTCCTCCAGCCTCGGGTTGAGTTTTTATAGAGATTCACTCCGGCGTTTTGGGGCGCAATCCAGAGCCAACGCTGACTGATTGATGGATGCCGTCTGAACACGCCGCACGCTATCATGCGACTGTCGGGCTCATAAAAGTAAAAAAAAAAAAAAAAAGGCTGCCATGTTATTGTGTTTGTGCACCTGAGCACTGTTTATTTTTATACGTATGCTTTTGCACTTCGGGGCCCGGAGCTCCACTTCCTGAGGCTCCTCGCTAAGCTTCCTGTCTGAGAGGTCCCGGGTTATCTCGCCGGTCCCGCCTCTTCCGACGCTTGCCGTCGCCACGCAGCTGTTTCCTCTGATGGTTGTCGTTCACACATGCAGCACTGCTACCCAATGTATATTTGAAAAACGGCAAACGTACTCTATTGGGTTGAGATCAGGCCGCTGACATGGACTTTGGAGAATTGGTTTCTACTGCAGGTGGCAATAAGCTTGTGATTGATGGTTAGGTAACTAGTTTGTGTTCTTCTTGTAGAGTTTACTCCACGGTCATTTTTGTTCACTGACCATCAATTACCGTTCCCTCGTGTAGCCGTTCCCCGCCCCCCCCGCAGTGTGTCAAGACATATTACAACATGTCGAGTGCTCTGCTTTGTTTCAAGACCAGCGGACGTCAGTGTGACACAATAACCTCCCTCGGGTTTTAATTAAAATTAAGACCGCTTTCTCACAGAGGGTCCGCTTAGTCCAAGTCTCTGTCTCGTTCAGTGTTATTAGATGGAAAGTTAAAATAAATGACGTGAAGTAAATTGAGCCCATCGTTAAATTGTTAATAAATCCAAATTTAACTCTGGAGAGAAAAACATGTGACTGCCTAGAGCCAGAAATGAACATCTTGATTCGAGCATCCTATCAAGAAATGAAATCAATGCCATCTGCTGTGGACCATATTGAGCACTGGTTTTCTCCTCTAAACCAGTTTGCAATTATCAAAGCAGCTTCAATCTAGCCGCTTATCGTTCGACGTCTTAACCGAAAGAAAAGGCCGTCGGTCTCGTTTCGGCCCAAGTTCTGCAAACGCCCGAAACGTACGTGCCTTGCCGCCTGCTTCGTTTTCCACCGTCTCTGGCGTCACGCAGAACTTCTATTTTAGCACATAGCCTGCGGGTAATTGCTGTAATATTGACAGTAGCAAACTGGTTGTTACAAGCAGCTCGTTCATAAATTTTTCCTTCAGCTCACCTGACTTGTTCTGGCTTGGCACGTTGACAAGAGTACGTGGAGTGACAAACGTGCATACCAGCTAGCGTGTAAATAACACCTGCTCGCTCTTTGTCCGCTTTGGTGTGGGTTCTATGCACGCGAAACAAACCAGTGGTCACAATAAGACGTTGACTTGATTTCACTTCCCTTTTTAGTAATATACTGTATATTAAATTTTTGTAATATTCCCGACACAATATTTCTATTTAATGTTACGATATTAAATTTGTTTATAGGACAATAGAAAATGTCAAAATAAATCTGTATATTCTTTGGGGGCAGGAAATAATGACACCAGTATTAATTAGTTTTAAATTTATAGTTATTTATGTACAAAGAATTCCATAAATAATACATATGATTAATTTTTAATTGAATTTCGATTCATTTTATAATTTATTTTCCTTTCTATTTTTTCGAAGTGGTAATAAGCCTGACTCGCCCTGTCCATTGTTTTCACTCGACATAATCTGCGTGCCCGTCAGTGCTTATCACGTTTGGCGTGGCGTTGAGGAAGACTCGACGCAGGGCCAGAGCTAGAAATTTTCTCGTGGGGTGGCCGGGGTGATAAAACATCTCACTGAATCGTGGCTACACTTTCAAAATCCTACCTGTGTCCCTGCAGAGAAGTCTTTGCGTGTTGACAATCTTCACAAAGTAAATTTTAGTAGATAGCACAGCCCTAAAAACAATCAGAAATTGAAACCAATCTATTAATACCTTCTGTAGCCTGCTGACATGCACTATTTATTCTGAAGACACTGCGGCCAACAGAGAGGACACACACACACACACACACACACACACACTTATTTAATTTGCTTCACTTAGTGCTTGTGATCCCTCCAAAGTGCTGAGTCATGATTATTTTGCACATGCACACACACAGACGCTCAAGCTATCATCTGATGCTGTTTAATGACTGACTAATGTAATCCTTTACCACCCATGTAAAACAGACCAGTTTGTTTCTGAGCTCGCGTGAATATTTGCACCCCTGGCTGGTCGGCTATTAAAATAAAACTGCCATTTTCACAGTAGGTGCCTGCGTTAGTGAAGCGTCTTCCCGTAGATTAGCTGGATTGCATTTAGCGTTATTGTTATACAGCTCTTGCGAGGGAGGGATAGAAAAAAAAAAAAAATCTGAGATGGTTATTAGTGTGAACGATTTCTTTATTTACAAAAGTAAAGACAAGTTAAGACCCTCGACCCCCCCCCCCCTCACTGGTATGCGACATACTCCCCCCCACAGTCCCCCTTGAAGACCGCCAACTCCCCTTTTTGACTATGTGACAGGGTTCAGAGGTCACGAGCTGGCAGGTGATTGGATGTTGTTGTGGTAAGGGAATACGGGCCCGCTAAGTGCTGCAAAAACACCAACTGGCTCTCATATCACTGCCTACAGGGCTAAAGTGTGTCAGTGTGTGCGCGTGCATGTGTGTGTGCGGGCGCATATGTGTGTCAGGTCAAAAAGGGACATGGAGCAGATTTTTATTTTGAACTAGAACTTTGGAACACACGCTCCACCTGGATATTAACCACATCCATGTGTGTGTGAGAGAGCGAGGGAGTACTCAAAAGTCAATGTAAATTCATTTGAACACATTATCATGTTACAGTAGAAGACAAAGAAATGTCTTCCCAATCTTCCTTGCAAGTTCTCCTCACTGGCTTCCATGTACTTGCTGTCTGTGCATCATTTTTTGTTTTGTCAAGGGCGCGCTAGCATGTTATTAGCCTTTTTGCGGCTTTGACACAGATGGCTGCGTGCGTGCAAATATGGCTAACAAAATTGAGCTTTGTGCAGTCGCCAGTCTGTGTGTGTGTGTGTGTGTGTGTGTGTGTGTGTGTGTGTGTGTGTGTGTGTGTGTGTGTGTCTTTGGAAACTGGAAGGCCAAGGAACATGTAGTGCAGGGGTGTCAAACTCTTTTTTTTTCGCGGGCCGCATTGTAGTCCTAGCTTCTTTCGGAGGGCCATTATGACTGTCAACCCAACTAAATGTATGAGCATCTCATATTATATACAGTAAAAGCTACAAAACAAACTGACAAATAACTCGTTTTCAAATCAGACCAGTAAAAACTGGTCAAATATTAAAAAAAAAAAAAAAAAAAGATATTAAAAATGAAGACAATTTGCAATTCTAGTAATGACACACGAATTTGATGCAGAATTTGTCTTCACGGGCCACATAAAATGATGTGGCGGGCCGTATCTGGCCCCCGGGCCTTGAGTTTGACACCCGTGATGTAGTCCATTAAAAATTGATGGGGCTCTGATGTTTTAGAAAATAAATCCACCTAACCCTTAATTCAAAAATATATACATAATATTGTTGATTATTACTATTATCAAAACCTGACAGAACAAGCACACACAAGGCCCATGCCAAATGTTTCACTGCCATGGAGAAGTCTCTCACCTCGACTCCACTTGTCAGTCACCCTGCGAGAAATAATCCTGCGGCAAATAAGTAGCTGGCACCGGCGTGAGATCGCCCGCGAGATGACGGGAACGGCCACGGGCGGGGATGCGGCTATATTAAAAAAAAAAGAAGAATAAAATGATGAGGAGGTGATGGAGGGTCATTGCCAGACAAACCCAGTGACCCTCCATCTTGTTTCGCTTTAACCATCTCCCCCTTCTCCATCTTCAACACGCTCCATTACAATCAACATAAACCTGATTCGGCCTATTGTACGTCTTCTTTTAATACGCTCCGGCGAACTTTTATAGCTCTATAACGCTCGCAGTAGTTTCTTTTTATATCAAACGTCCAGGTGGACCCAATTTATCGGACCCCCGTTGCTACCTCCAGCTTCTCCGTCTTCACCCATCGCACCCACTTGAGCTGGAGCAGAAATCCCGACTGATCCCGAACGCAATGCGAAGCAGATGTGCCATATACACACACATGGACACGTGAAAAAAAAAAACCAGCCTGCAGCGTTTTGGGCCTGAGGGCGGGGAGGGGATGGGGGGGGTAAGCAGAAACAGCTTCGTCGCTAGGGTACGTCCAAAATAAAACAGAGAGCTGCTTAAACAGGCCGCTTGTTTCACGCACACACATGCGGGCTGCAAAACAAGCTTCTAAGTGAGACAAGATGGTTTGCACTTGTCCTGTAAACTTGTTTGCGTCAAGTACGACGGTGCAAATTGGGTAACTTTGGCGTCTCTGTCCATTGTTGTTGCTTTGTATCGGGAGCAAAAATAAAAACTGAAACGGAAGGCATTTGAACATGACGCAATTTAAAAACAAAATCTCAAGCTGTGTTGAAAGCCAAGGAATAGAAATGGTTTTGAAATGAGATAGTGAGGATGCTTCTCTAAGGTGGCTCCATAGACCAGCAATAGAAAAATCTCGATCCACTCTAAGCTCACGCTTAGACTCGGGTGCCTCCAGGAGCAGCTGCTCAGCAAAGCTTGACATTTGACAGATTTGAAGACAATGAGAACAATTTTATCAGTCCAGGACGCCATTTTAAGACTAACAAACTTCACCAAATGGGAATTCCTGGGAGTAATGTTTAACAGGAAGAAAACGTAGCGCTTTAGTGGAGATAGCCAGGTTGGGCCTCGCAGATAAGACGAGTAAAATGATTTTCTTTCTTACCTGAATGCTACCCTCTTCTTAAAGCAGATTTTTTTTTTCTCCATTGCGGTTTCGACTCGAGATAACTTTGGCTTGGCATGTGAATAATTTACGGGAAGCCTACTTGAAAGGCTTCGGCGGAGCGTTGCTTAATCCCACGTTTTCGAGTAGACACAAACGTATCGCCGAGTCAAAAGTCAGAGGAGAGGCATTTGAGTTTTTATTTACACGCTGTCCGAAACTACTGCTCATGCTTCAACTGCCTGGCCGATCCAAACAAACATGTTTTGGGAAACATTTGTGGTAGCAACTTGGAAACAAAACAAAAAACATTTTCAAACACAGGCTGACATTTACAGTACGCCCACTCGGCTAATTCGTAGCTCCCGACCTCAACCTGCCTCACAAGGTCCCCCCTTTAGACGCCCCCACGCTTGAGCTCCAGGAGCCACCAAACATGAGAAGCCACCTAATTTGGTGTCATAAAACTAACATTAGCTACTCCACTTCAGAAGGACGCCCACCATGTTGAGTGCTGGGTGGAACATGGAGATTACAGAGCTGTCACGGTGACTGCTTGCGGGGGGGCAATTAGAGCCAGGGGGATGTCTTACTAATGGGATGCCTGACCCCAAAGACACACACGTACACACACACATCCCAGTTGCTCTGTCCTGAACTTTACCCCGAAAACAAAGACGCATTTCCACCTGAGCAGGATATGCAGAGACACGCATGCCATCAGTTTAGACACACAGGAATGACAAAGATTCCACAGTAGTAGAGCCACTGGAATATTTTCGACATGTTTCCGAAGTGTACGAATAAACACTGCAAGTGTCGGCAAAGGTGTAAGTAAAAAAAAAAAAAAAGTACTCAAGTAGAAGTATAGAAAGCTTTTTTAAAAAAAAAAAAAATGTCAAAGTAGACGGACTCATTGAACTCATTGATTAAAAACAAAAAAGTTGGGAGGGGGTAAAGTAAAAAAATATGTAATTTCCAGTTTTCCATGTCGTAAAAAGTGTGATTTGATTGAGACAAGAATTAATTAATTAATTAATTTATTTATTTATTTTTTAAATCATTCATATTTGGGAAGGATGTTAACATTCAGCCGTGTGTCAAATGTGACATTTTCACATTACAGATACTTTAAGTACAGTAAAAAAAAAGTATTTGTACTCCCAACATTTTGTGTGAGTGAGTGCGTGCGTGCGTGATATTTCTCAGACAGAGCATCCATTGTGACGCGTCGGTGTCCCTCAAGGCGCTGGAATCTGGCACATTGTCTGCGTCGGAAACTCGAAGCCGTTACAACTCTCGACTTGTTTTGATCCTAGCAGAAAATTCCAGTTCCCGCCGTGTCTTTTTTTTTTTTTGAGGGGAGTGACGCCGCTGGACGAGCGTCTGGAAGGAAAAGTCTCATTATGGTCTGAGTGTTTGGCGGGTCGAGGACTGTTAGATAAGAGGGAACCCCTTCTGTTGGCCGCGGCCTTCCGGATGCAAACGGCTGCTGGCTTTCTGTGACAATATTCATAAAATATCTCATTTGAGTTTTTTATGAGTAACACAGGGGAGAGATGTTGAGTGGAGAAAAACAAGGTCTCTGACTTGGATAGGACACAAAAGTATTTTTTCAGAAAACGTGAATAGAAAGTAAAATCGATAGGGCTCGAAATAGGAACTGTGGTAAAAGATTAGCCAAGCTTTGAATAGAACCTGCCCCAAAATCAAGGTTTTTGTGATACTGGAGGACAAAAGTTTAGAAAAATAGAAAGGTAAGGGGTATAGGAATTTCCAAAAGTAGTTAAAAAAAACAATACCAAAAATAAAAAGAAAGAAGGCCACCAGGGAGGCAAACCTGGACAAGACACAAGTGGCTGGCAGGAGATAACAAGAACAGGTTGAGAAAAAAAAAAAAACTAAAAAAAAATGACAAAAGTCAATCTAATAATAAAGCAACAGAAAATGAAACTTTTCCAAACACTGGTTGAAACAACAAACGAGAAGGTCTCAGTTCAGGTCAAACCGGTTGAGCTCTAAATAGAAACACCGGTGAAGACTCAGTAGGTTGGCTTATTCCATTTCATGATAAGAGTTACACCTCAGCCACTAGTTAGCGGTTGTCGCTATTAGCAACAGCTCTCAGTGTGACGCTATAACCGCAAAACATCTTGTAAGTAACTTAAGCAAGCCCTGCAAAATGATTGGCTAAGCGCACGCATGGCGTGGACGGGATTCACTCCGCGGGGGCGGGGCTGCTCCGGCGAGGCCCCTTTGTGTGCTGGCGTGGGTGTCGTGCATGCAGATGTGAAGTTTGTTGTACGCCAGAGAGACATTTGTGTGTGACAGAAGGCAGCTTGTATCAGTAGCGTGTGACACACAGCGCTCTCTCGGCGGCCACTAGAAGGACTCGTGCCAAAAAACTGAATAGTGCCTCTGTTTCCTGCTGCTGATTGACAGCAGGGCTTCTTTGTGTGTTTGTGTGTGCATGTGTGTATTTTGTGGCAACAATGTTGAGTATTCCACTCATAGTATCAGTCAGTGTAGAGTATAGTGGTGTCCTAAATTTAGTAGTTTATTATTAGTCATTGTCGTCTGACTGGAAGTAATTTTAAAAGAAAAATGTCATTCTTTTTTTTTTTTAAATGACATATTACTGGTCATTTGAAAGTAATTAATTTGAAAAATATATTTTTAATATATACACATTTTCCCCAACAGGTTTTTTTTAATCAGTCTTTGAATGTGCTGCTGTTTTGGTTAGCAACACAATCGCACTTACATTGAACTGCAATTTGAGGAAATTCATTTAGAAGCGTGTCGGTGTTTTTTTTGGCCAAACAAGCTTTTCAACTGAGTGTTTTTTTTTTCTTCCTCCCCCCCCCCCCTCCCCAAAAGCTCTCTTTGACATTTAGACGTCTTTGATTGACAGCAGGAGCACACAGGAACAAAATGTCAAGAGTTCCTGACATTCTGCACGACAAAAACTTAGTTTGGGGAAACACCTGCAGGAATTTTTATCAAGATGCAAACAACATTTTGACAAAGTGGCCACTGCAGTCACCAACACAAGCAGATATGGATCATCAGAAGCGTTTTCTGCCTTCTTTGTGGACCTGCTTGAATAATTCAATAAGATTCAAGCCAGGAAGGGACGCGGCTGTTTTACGGCCATTAGATCTGCTGGCGGGAAAAAGTGTCAGCGAGAGAACAGGCGAGAGAGAAGTCATGTGACCTGAGGGAGAATCCCTCACGTGACTTTGTGGAAAATCACCCGGCTCCCTGACGGCCATTCCCAGAAAGCACGAGTGAAACCGAATGTCCTATCCGTTGAAACACATTACGATGAGCTACTCTGAGCAGTCACTTTATTAGGTACGACATTTAAAGGTGCACAAAAATACCCTGACGTCCTTAATGCGGCCCACCGAACATTTTTATGTACATTTACCATTTTAATTTAAAATTAATTTCAATTTTGAATTATATTAGTTACAAATAATACAATTAAAAAAAAAAATTAAACTTCATATGCAGATGACCTGGCCCATTGATAGATTTAAAAAGCCAACGTGGACCCCTAAATTTGAATTCCCCCACTCACACGTTATTATTTTTCAATATGGACGCCATTACTGTTTTTGCGAACACAACTTCTGATTCGTGCTGACAAAAGAGACTTGTACGAAGAGTAACGTAGAACCTCAAAACTCTTTTCCGAGTGGGTCAAAACAAACACCATTTTCTGATGGTCTTCCTCGCCGCCGTTGAAAAATGCCTTTGGCACGGCGCGACGCAAAATAGTTTCCGTGCGTGCACGTCGCGGTGTGTTCCCACCGACCGTTTACACGTCCCCGATGAGAATCTGCTGTTTGCTTTAGTTTCGACCAACTTGCGCTGTGGCTTTTTTTTTTTTCCTGCGGGCCCGTATGTAGAAACAGGGAACTTGGACGCCTACGGCGGTTTTTAAGCGCTTTTGCGGGCCGAATGAGGAGAAAAGTATAGGCTGTGTTTCTGGGGAAGTGTGGCTGAAGTAAATTTCTGGCTTTCTGGCTTACTGTAACAGACGAGTGTTGGTTTCAGAGCAGCCACTCGTGTTTCGCGGCATCAATAATAAACCGCCGCAAGCGTGCTGGTCAATAAGACCGCCATTGGGTATGACGGTAAAATACATCGGCTTAGTTGTGCCCGTTATTCAGCAGTTTATGCTACTGTATGATTTTTGTTGTTTTTAACAGCCGTCCAGTTGTTCCTGATTGCTTCGCCTACGTAACCCGACACTCGTGTCGTTCGGGCCGCAGCTTAAGTCCTCGCCTTGCCCGATCAGCACCAGAGCCAGATAAGGCGCTTTAATAATTCAGCGTGTTGCTTTAAAATGCAGTTTGTGGTCAAAGACAATCTCGTTAAGATTCGCTCTGGTTTCTGACCTTTAGCTGTAATAATGGCGGCTAGCTTCGACCGTTCACTCTGCCTGATAACTATCAACCAGGCTTGGGGCACTTAATTCGAGTCTGGCTTCAAGAGGAAGTCAAATGTTTTTTTGGGCAATAAGATGTTCTGTGTGCCCCCACGAGTCTGATTGACACACCTCAAAGCTACTAAAATGTCATGCTAATTGCTAAGCTAACGTTTCAATTGTTCATTATATTGTTTTGTTGTTCAATAAAATGCTTGGTCAGGTCATTAGGATTAACCTGAAAATGAAAAAGCTTTTAAAAATTCAAATTTGCTCCCCAAATGAAGTCATTACCATATTTTCCGCACTATAAGGCGCACCTTCAATGAATGGCCCATTTTAAAACTTTGACCATACATAATATATATACATTTGGCCCGAACTTTAGACACGCCTGCTGTAGTGGCTCAATATTGGTCCATATATAAGGCGCACCTGATTATAAGGCGCATAGTCGGCTTTTCAGAAAATTTGAGGTTTTTAGGTGCGCCTTATAGTGCGGAAAATACGGTAATTAGCAAAACCTCTGGGCACAGCATGTTGCCCTTCTTTCCGACAGCAATCCAGTTGTGACTGTGTGCTCATTTACCGGATCGCCATCCCTATACTCGTCCTCCTTGTAAGGCTTCACAGCCAGAATCCTCCGCTCCCATTGGTGGAGCCCGTATGGCATGATGATATCGGTCACCTGATGATCTCACGCTGTAGGTGATGTAGTCTTACAGCAGGTGAGTCATCAGGCGCGGCTTACTGGAAGCACATCGCCTCATCCATCCCCCGCCGCACGTTTTCATCTTCGATGCTGATGCTGCATCGCCTGCGCCGCATCACGCAGCCTCTGTTTCTCCCGCCCAACCCCCGCCTACTCCGACACGTGCATTCCCATCAAATGCTGCCAAACTGATATGAAGAAATATGGGGGGGAAAATACATTCATTAATTAAATTGAATTCATGGATCAATGCAGGGAACCTTGCACAATTTTGTGCTCCCCGTGTGGTATTTTTTTGTGGGTCTTTTCAAATTTGGATTATTAGAAATTCTTCACACATTGACCAAAACGCAAATGTTTTGGACTGAATTAATTTGTCTCGTCAGTTTGCCCCAAAAAAAACAGATCACCTGTTTTTTTGTTTTTTTTGGGTGGTATTGGTCCCTGAGACTCTTTTTGTGGGTCACTCCAAGGTATGTCAACCAAATTTCCCATTGCTAAGTAAATCTGGCCGTCTCATGTTTTCAATTGGCCCATGGAGCAATTATGACTGACTCCTAGGAAGTCTGCCTAGCAACAAGTACCCATGACTTTTGATTATTATTAATATTGTTTTTAAAAAAAATATTCCTCAACGAGCTGACTTAGCTACATACCATGGTTCTAGGGAGGATCCCAACAAACCTCCGCACAGGCATATTATTATTATTATTCTTGTTTGACGTTGTTATTGGAGATCATTATGTGATATAATTATATCTATTAGCTGTGTGCTGTCTATTCAGCAGCGCCAATGTCAATATTGGTCCGGACAGGAAAACGCTGTCGGTCAGGTGAGGCCGTGAGAAAGAACCACAACATGCATGCACGTTGTAATAATATAATAATATTTGATCTACTTTATGACATTATCTCATTTGAGTGGCTGTTTGAGTGAAAATGTCATTTTCCCACTAAAGAACCTCCGTTTGTTTCCTGGTGGCGCTCTTTGACGTACGACTGACGCACAAAGAGAGCTTTTGTGTACTGCAGGTGTGAAGCTACACAAGGCTGAGCTAAAGGGTGTTTTATTCCTTCGAGGCCCCCCCTTCCCCCCTCCCTCCTGAAAGAAAGCCTGCGGGCCTGCTGCTGTAGAGAAAGGCCAGAAATTCTTACAACTTCCTCTCCTGATTTATTTGCATGGAACATGACTGACAAAATCAACCTTTTTAAAATTCAGCCCCCGAAGCAGTTCACGTAGTAACATGAAATTTGGTAAGCATGTCCATCATGGTGGGAACCACAAAAAGTCTTCAAAACTTCTGCCCAAAAAAGGCACAGACATTCAGCCATTTTGATTCAAATCTACTTTTCTTCGACAATGTCTACGAGAAATTTCATTTTCATTTCAGAAAGATTGATGACCATAAAACTCAAAGTGAATGAAAGGACCCACAAAAAAAGTCTCAACCCTAGGCCTGAAACTAAAAACACAAAAAGTTGGTCATGAGATTCAAAAGGACATTTATGATCATTTTAGCCATTTTAACCAAGTCTCAAAATTGATCCTAATTAATTAAAAAATTCAGCCTGAAGTTTGGTAAGCTTGTCTATAATGAATGGACCCACAAAAAAAATCTTAAGAAGCCATGGCCAGTCCCCGTCTATGTAAGCGCTACCCAAAAAAAGGGGCCTGTAGATTCATCGTGAAAACAACCCTTGCTGGTTTTAACATTAAGAGGTTCAGCAATGGAATATTCCCCATGGCAACCTTTTTCTAACTAACTTTAACGACCGGTGGTTCCTCTTAAAATGACACGCTCATCATTAATTTTCTTTTGATGGTTGATTTATTTTTTTTTTTAATGTGGCCATAGCTCTCGTGGTAAGTTTTTATCATTGCCATTGGTGTCATAAATCAACTCGCAAGCTCTCATCTTTGGATGATGGCTGCCTTTTAATAGGCTTGTTTGTATTTGCAAAGAAGCTTTTTGAATTCTAAACAGCTTTTAGAGTGAGCCAGAATGCCGCTTAAGCTCCTCTTAAGATTCAAAATAACATCTAAGTGTTATTTATAATGGTGCACTGATTTACAATACGCCGTGTAACACGAGAGGCGGGCAGTACATTGCGTCCAGTCAACAGGTAGACGAGTTGGGCAGCGCTCCCAGAATGGAGGCGGTTAGTGGCAGTAAAACGCCACATCACCGACCTTTCCTCTTTTGGAAGGCTGGCACCTTAAGCCCTCAGACGCCAGCATACTCCATCAAGCTGCTGGCTTTTATTCATCTGTGTCAGATGCTTTTGTTAAACTACAAAAAAAAGTTGTTTGAGCTTTGCTTTTCTGGGATTTCATTGGATACGATTTGGTTTGACTACGAGACTAAAATAAGATGATTTGATTTTTTTTATGTATTTGAGTTTGTAAGCTTGGAAAAAGAAACTAATTGACTTTTTAATTTAGACTTAATGTAATGTTTGTATGTAATTTTAATTTCATTTTAACTTTGGTTGTTTCACAAAATATTCTAAATAAATATTTTTTTAATTTTAATTTTTTAATTTTTCATCTGTGTCGTGCTCTGTTTGTATGCTTATGTTAAACTACAAAAAAAGTCATTTGAGTTTGCTTTTCTGGGATTGGATATCATTTGGTTTGACTACTAGACTAAAATAAGATGGTTTTTTTTTTTATTTGATTGTATTCTATTTTATGTATTTGAGTTTGTAAGCTTGGAAAAAGAAAATGATTAATTTTTTCATTTTAATTTAATCAATGTAATTTTTGTATGTCATTTTCATTTAATTTTAACTTTGGTTGTTTCACAAAATATTTTAAATAAATATTTGTTTAATTTTAATTTTCAAAAATGGTTTTATAATAAATGTGTTTTTTTAACTTATTTTACTCTTTGATTTTTTCATTTTCAAGTTTTCGTTGTAACGCTGAATCCTTTGAAGCCTGCCGGGCGAACCGCATTTGTTTTTGGTACGAGCTGTCCCTCTTTTGGTGTGGTTAGCACTTAATTCCACCGGGCTGTCCGTCACAGTGACTGTGTGGGCTAAAAGTAGGCCAAACGCTGACATGTTTTGCTTTGCAATGAAAACACACGTGCGTTAATACGAGCGAATGGGTGTGCGTCGTCGCGTGCTGCACTTTCCACGTGTGATGTGATTAGAAAGCAATTTGCTCCTTGACAACGTGACCCAAGAAAAACACACGCTTTATTAAAACCAAACAAATGACGGCATTTGGGACGGCTCGATACATCACATGGACGGATTACTGTTACCACATCCAGTGTTTTATCGGGACCGGCGGTGCCACAAAACGTTTTTGTTTGACCCACAATCTGGGCTGAAAAGCTTAACTGAACGCCATCGCGCTATTTTTGTACAATGTGTGTTCTAGCCGTGTCAAGAATTCGGATTGTGTTCTCAAACATCGTTTACGATGCGCTTCTGTTTTTTGTCACAATCCCCATTAAATTGTCATCAACTGTTTATTTTTTTTGGCATTATAATCAATTATTTATTACGGTGTGTTACGCAACATGCTGCAGAGTTGTGTTCAAATCTGAAAACTTATTTTGTGAAGGGGCCGCTGACTTATTGGTGAAAGCCGTCCCGCTGCAATTCCAAAGACAGTTGAGACCGTTTTGCTGCCAAGTGTCGCATCTTCACTTGGGCTTTCGGTAACACGACCACACTGACACCATTACCGCAGCGGCTCTGTATTCGTTGGAAAACAGACAATCTGCCGTTTGTTAGCTTTGTCGCCGTTTAGTGCGGATTTTTCGTCTTTTGAGGAGCTGGCAGTTTTCAAATCTGAGAGGATCACATTCCGATGCTAGTGCCAATGTGTGCGACTGTGTAGATTTCAAGAAAGACAAGCCAAAGCGTTCTGCTGCAAAAGAAAAGACGAAGCAGATGCTCGTTCTCGGTGAGGGCGGCGGGACGGTGCCAAGAGACTGTTGCTGCTGGCACCATGTGTGTGTGTGTCTGTGTGTGTATGTGTGTGTGTGAGAGAGAGGGAGAAAGCGAAAGAGTAATTACTTTGGTAGAGGGATGGTGGGGTTGTCTCAGTGCTGCATTAGTTGTGCCCTTATAAAGAAGGCGGCGGGATATACTGTTCTCTGAGCGGAGTGAAATGCCATATTAAATAAACACCAAGCAGTGGGTGGCATGTGCGTGTAAAAATAAAACGTAGCCCATATATTTAGTCTTTACGCTCCGACTCGAAGATTGGAGCTCAATCACGGCGCAGAGTTAAAGTGGAGAATTTTTTTCCAAAGATTGAACGCGATAAAGTATCACTATGACATTTTTAGTCCTTTTTTTTTCTCAACACCAAAATTAAAAAAAATGAAATTTAACAGTTGATGTGAGTGTGCATGTTCAATGCATAGTTTTGTAAATGTGTTTTAATTCAAATTAAGTTAAATCTAGTCCTAAAATGAAACATATTAAATACCGTATTTTCCGCACTATAAGGCGCACCTCTAATTTTCTCACAACCCGACAGTGCGCCTTATATATGGACCAATATGGATTCGTGGATGAGGACTAACTTATTAAAGTAAGCTTTACGTGTTTATTTTGTGTGTTTTGTGATATTAACGTTTGAGCAACATTGAGTTATTGTGCCTTATAATCCGGTGCGCCTTATATATGAACAAAATTTTAAAATGAGCCATTCATTGAAGGTGCGCCTTATAATCCAGTGCGCCTTATCATGCGGAAAATACGATATTTATATATTTAAGTGGGCGCGCCCGCCCACCATGTTGCACGTCCCTTTTTTCACGCTCACCACCTGTAGCAGGTGCCAAGAATGGGCCGACTCTCCAGATTGCGAACGTGAGTGTTAGTAAGTTATGTCACAACAACACGAGCGGTCGGGCTCCACCGTGGAGACAATGCAGTGTGTGTGTGTGTGTGTGTGTGTGTGTGTGGAGCAGATGTAGGGCTGGGCCAGTGCCAGCAGTAGACAAGTCATATGAAGTCATCGACAGTCCAACCCGGAGTAATCAGACTGTCGGGGTGAAATGAAAAGTCCAAAATATATTTAAAAAAAAAAAGTTTTTCAATGCATGGAAATCATATTGAGAAAAGTTTGTGAATGCTGAGCACTTTGTGATGCTTTCCATGTTGCATTTGTTTATGGGGAGGCAGAACGGAGGGAGGGGGTGAGTCAGAGGTCCAGAGAGAAGAAGTATTGAAGTAGGGGCCAATGTTTATGTTTGTGTCTGGTTTCTCGCTCTCTTTTCACTCGCACAAACAGCGAGCAGCGCCATCTTTTTTCTCCCCCCCCTCCTCATCTATCCATCCATCCTTCCATCCAGTTGACAAGCGTCAGTGTCGCTCCTCGGCTTCCATCCACCTGCCAGTGTTTGCGTTACAGTCTGGCTCCACGCGTCTGCGAGGGAGGGAGGGAGGAAAAGTCATCAGGTGGAAGGATGGAGGATAGGCGGAGTTGGAAAGAAAAGAACGCCTGTGGTACCGCCATCAGGAGTTTCCATCGGGGGAGAAAAAAAAAAAAAAAAGAAGCCCAGACGTCTGCGCAAGCTTTATCAGGAAGCAGGGCGACTCGTTAGACAGCAGGGAGATTTGGAGATTGTTGTGACTGGGCTTTCCTTGTTTGCTTTTACCATCTGAGATTTACACAAACACCACAGAAAAAGCACGTGTCGCTAAACATTGCTCGAGAAAAGCGAAGAAAATTGTATTTACTTGAAGTTACACGAGATGAAGGAAACCACCAACTGTTTATCTCACCTGGAGTTTTCGCTGGAGTTTTACAAGCGAGAAGGTGTAAAGGTGTAGAAACCTTTGACCTTTTCAGTGCACTTTGCCTTTTCTGAGTTCTCCTTTGCAGCAGCAGCAGCTGTGTTGCTCTGCTCCTTTATAATGTTAAAAAGTCACAGCTTTTAGCGGAATCACACCGTCCCGCCCACACTTTTCGACACATGAGGTGTAAGCATTCTGTGGTTAGTGTACAAAACGTACAACCTTCAGTTTTGTTTTTTACAAAACGTACTAACCTCAGCCCCCCCAACTCAAGTTTTGTTTTTTTAACCACTATCAATTTCAGTATGACTGTGAAATTAATCTCTGCGATGCGCATTAGCACCACTCACAGGATCGGAGTAGAACAACATTGACTGCTTGATAATGAATTAAAATTGACTCAATTCTGATCCATTACCTTCATAAATTGTAATCTTAGAAATAGAGTCAGTGGACTAGCTAACATGCTAGCAAGCGAGATAGCTAGGCTGTGTAACTTTGGCTTACATAAAGCCAATTTAGCAAAGCTAGCTTAATGCTGCGGCCAGCCACTGATCGGCAAATATGAACAGCGTTATTTTAAAAAGCAATTGTTGATAGGTCTTTGACGTCTATAGTCGTCAATGGCGGTTAATAAATTGGAATCTCGCTAGCCGTTAACTTCCACCGCTGCCTTATTGTGAGCGAGTGGGTGTCCCGCTTGTTAATGGGGTCAGTGCAGCACCGCTGGGAGGAGGAGGAGGATTAGGAGGAAGAGGAGAGGGCAGCGAGGACACACTGTCCAAAGCTTTCAATTCTGGGGCGGCCAGATGAAAAGAAAACAAGAGCGCTACGTGTTCCATATGTCGGGGCAAAGGGTGAAAATGTGCTTTGCATTTGCTTCCCTCTCCGGTGCCGTTTGATTGGGACGTGTGTGTGTGTGTGTGTGTGTGTGTGTGTGTGTGTGTGTGTGTGTGTGTGTGTGTGTGTGTGTGTGTGTGTGTGTGTGTGTGTGTGTGTGTGTAAATTGAGCTCGGTTGTGCATTTAGTACTTAGATTGCAGGATTACACAAAAACTGCTTGGGCGATATGTGAGTGGGTGGCAAATTCAAATTATGATGCCATTCTATTTTTTTCTTGAAAATATTTGTTTTTTCGTGAAAAAGTCCATTTGCTTTCTTCATGAAAATATCCATGATTAATTTGATTTTATTCTTAAAATTATTTTTCAATTAAAAAAAAATACTAAAAAAGGTAGGTACGCAACTTTTTTTCTTGGGGGCAATTATATGACTTTTTTTTTCTTCTTTCAAACATTCACCTTTTTTTTGTGGTAAATCTCCAGCTTTTTGAGCAAATCTGTTCCTTCCTTCCTTTTGGCTCTTTGCTAATCCACTTGTGGAGATTTCCTTCCCCTGAACAGCGAGACGGACTCTCGCAGCACCTCGGGAAATCTCCTCCGGCGCTCAACTTAAGGATGGAGTTGATTTTCTTGATTAGATTTAAACCTGTGAAATGAGACCTTAGACACACATGGGAGAAACCCGGGTGGGGGGGTTCGACTTATTAAAAAATGCTGGTGGCGGGTGACACAGGACACAACATACCCGGCGCTATCCAATCAGAAGTAAGCAAGGGGCCCACTTTTGATTCGGAATCGGATTTTTCCACGGCTCGGCTGTGTGCCCTTATGTGACCTGCGGGCCATACTTTGCCCATCCTCAATCGAATCTAATTCCCACTTTGCAAAGATAATCATGCTGGATTTTCATTGGGTGGTGTGGAATTGCGTCACATGATTCTGCAAAAATATTTTGGTTGGTTATCTGAGAAGCGTGCAAATATTAGAAATTAATATAGATATATTGTGTGTGTGTCGGGGGGGGGGGGCTGCTTTCATGGAATGCATGCAAGCAACATGTGGAAGCAGTGAAACAGCGCTCGGGAGTGTTGACTTTTTTTTTTTTTTCCTTCCTCCGCCCAACTGACAGCTTGTCCTCCCATCTCAGCAGCTGTGTTTTTGTTGTCTTTCCACCCGTTTCATGTCTTTGTTCAGTGTTTCACACGCGCTTTTCAAATGTACGCTGTCATTTCCAGTTTATTTACTGTATTTTTTAATTATAACATTAATTGTTAGTCCAATTATCGATTTTGTTTTTGAAAATACATTACAATCATTATTATTCACTGTGTGGCAGGTTTGAGAATATCATCGATATTTTTTTTTTCATTTTTAAAAATATATTAATTAATAATAAGACATACTAATCCAGCATGAGTTAATAAGTCTTCCGATTCTTTAGGTAACCAACCTGGCTCCACCATTCTCCAGGGGGGAGCCCAGGGAGGGCATACCCCAGCTGCGACTCACATCCAAGGGTACAGGTACACTCATCGCCTTGGTATCTCCAGGAAAGAGGAGGAAGCACATGTGTGTGCATGTGTGTACGTGTGGTCACAGTGCAAGCCCAGCTAATGAGTCACACAATAAGTCACTAATCTTTGCCGAAGGTCTTGTGTTGTTTGGCATGGATATCAGTGACTGTGGAAAGACGGAACTTTTTCTTCACTTCCCCCTTTGGTGAAAAATTGCAGTGGTGCACTCACAGACGCTCACACACCTCCATCAGTATACATCGATTAACCCGAACTAGCAACAAACAAATTAACTACAATAATAAAGTCCGTATCATAGCACGTAGATAATGTTGGTATTTTGTCAGGTTTCCCACAAGGTTGCAAACAGTTGCAAATGGTTGCAAACAGTTTTTCTTGTCACAGACGATATTACAACTTTTGGCCCATGTCGAACGAACTTTAAGCATACCCTGACAAAAAAATCCACATCAGGCTTAAGTCATAAAAACAAGTAACTAATTACTAATATTAACTAACTAACTGATCCTAGCCAGGGGCCACTTTGAGCCTGTTGCCCCCTCACCCCTGCGTGGGGTTAAGTATGGGAATATGGGGGAGTCACAGAGAGTGTTAATTGTGGTCTGTCTTAGAAGTAATTGCCAAAAATCCCCCCCCCCCATGTTCCCATCATTTCATAGCAGAGATACAAGTGTTCTTTTTTGTCATTCGCAACATAGACGCTCGGCTTGTTTTCCGCGACGTGTTTGGAATTCCGGAGAGCGCCGGGAGGTCAGCCCGTCTTTGGACCCCCCCCCCCCCCTCCCCAACCCACCACCACCACACCCAGCCTTAAAAAGGCACAAACCCAGCTATAGTTCTCCAGATATTCACACAGGAAGCATGGCAACTAAGAGGAGGAGTTCTGCAGGAAGAACAGGAATGCTCATTTTAGGGGGGAATTTCCCTCCAAAAAAGAAAAAATAGTGAAACAATGCAAGTTTGTCACAGTCGGGTTTAAGTTAATCAGGTTTGTGCATGACTGGCATGACACTGCACAAAATAAAATACATGCGCACCATTTGAAGAAAAAAAAAGGACTGAATTATTTTCATTAGGAGCACAAAAAAATTGTCGAAATAAATAGAATTGAGAAAGTTCAATTGGAAATGAAAACAACTTCCAATTCATAAGGAAAGATTGCCAAGAAGAATGTTGGAATGGGCTGTTTGAAAAATGAGAGTCCTTGACCCTTTGTTACCTCCGGGGATGGATGATTGCACGAGTCCCCCCCTTGGCCACTCCCTTCAAAAAGCTTGAAGTACAAACATGAAACATATTATTTGATGGCCTGGGTAACGCCTCAATGAGTGATATCTCTAATTTAAAGAAGGGCTCGTCCGGGAGTTGAACCCGGGACCTCTCGCACCCGAAGCGAGAATCATACCACTAGACCAACGAGCCACATGTAACACTTAAGAATTTCTTATAGCAAAATTTTGCAAGTAATGGAGTCTTCCCTAATGCTAACTCCTGCTAACAATAGCACTTAGAAGGATAGCAGCTTGGAAAGCGTCTAAAATACGTGTTTGGTTTTAGAAGAAGCTTTCGAATGGCGACTCGCCAGTGGGTTTTTGCTTATCCATGCAGGCTCACACACACAAATTGAACCGCTAATTTCTTTTGATCCTTTCCCATGAACTTCATTAGGCTTTTTTTGTTTGACTTGCTAACCCTCCAAACCAAATTGCCTTCTCAGACCTTTCGCTCCACATTTCAACTGGAAATGCGATGATCAAGTTTCCGCGGGCAAGGGGGATTTGATGTTTGGATGTGTGTGTGTGTGTGTGTGTGTCTGTGTGTGTATGTGCGTGTAACTGGATCTTAGTTTGGAGGATTACACAAAAACTAGACAAGCAATATGTGGCTGTGTGGGTGGCACATCTTCAAAGGATGGTGGCAAATTTAATTGTAGCCTTTTTTTCTTGCTAACTTTTTGTTGTAGCTCGTAAAAATGTTTATTTTTATGCTAAGTATAATTTGCTATGGCTTAAGTACATGGCAAAAATATTTAACATTTCTGACCTATTTTCTTGAAAACTTTTTCAAACGCAACGTCATTTATTTCTACAAAAATATGTGACAAAAATATCAGACTTTAAGATATTTTTTTGAATGCATTTGCCAGTTTTATATATGTTAATTCATTTGGGGGGGGGGGTTTCAGGCCGTTTTTTGTTTTTTACTAGTTTTTTGTTTGTAAAGAAATTGCCTGTTGTTTTTAAATCAATTTTTTTTTCATTTCTTGTCAACTTTTGCTACATTTTTGTCCAATTTTTTGTCCTCTTTTTTTTTGCATGTGAAGGGGTACACAGAGGATTGAGGGGTGGGGGGGGGGGGTGGCGGAGTGAAGACAGATGTGCCGGGAGATTGTAGCGGTGGGAAAGATTAGCGGGACAGCTGCGGGCGGTGCAGCTACTCTTACAAAAAACTTTTGGCTGTAGTTCAAATTTCAGCTGCTCCTCCCTGTGGTGCATTGTCGCTCTCTCTGTCTCACTCGCTGTGCTTGACATTTGCCAAATAGTGAGCCTGCAGTCCATTTGGGAAGGTCAGGCTTGACGTGACAGCCGTCAGGTGCGAGGCTGGGAAAAGGAGAGACGGTGATGTGATGGTTGACGTGCAGCCAGAGCAGGCAGGTGACAAAAAAAATGGCATATTTTGCAGGGGGAATATATTTTCGAGAGAGAAAAGCGCGTGTCAGTCAACTCGCTTCAACTTGTCCCTTTGAGCTTACAAAAAAGCTTTTGTTTGGCAGCATGTCATTTGGTCTCACTTCCTGTTTGGCAGCCACTAAAGACAAGCGATAAGATGATAAGACACTCAAATGCAGTCTTATCTACATTCTTTTATGTATAGAACTTTTTTTTTTTCTTGAGATGCATTTTTTTCTAAAAGACGTGGTCCCTATTTTTTTGAAATCACAAATACATTTCTGTATTTTATTCAGTCATCACAAATGTGAAAACATACTTGACATATGTGTTTATAATCAATCACCTTCATATATACTATAAAGGATAATGGATGGATATTTACTGTGTGAGTGTGTGTGTGTGTGTGTGTGTGTGTGTGTGTGTGTGTGTGTGTGTGTGTGTGTGTGTGTGTGTGTGTGTGTGTGGGTGTGTGTGTGTGTGTGTGCGCCAGGCATTGACTTCATCACCTGACGCTGCCCGTGACCTGCAGGTTAACAAGCCAGAGACCATGTGCATGCACACACACGCACGCCTACACGCACGCCTACACACACACACACACACACACACACACACACACACACACACACACACACACACACACACACACACACACACACAGCGATGCAAAGCCATGGCTTGATGCTTTCCAGACACAAGCTACTCCCTGCCGCCGCTCGGCTTGGTACTCTTACCCCCCTCTCCCACCAACTCACACACACACACTCACACTCCCTTCACCACCAGCGCCTGCTTATCAAAAGTTTTTGCCTCTTCAGTTCCTATTTTCCCATGCACAGACAAAACAGAGCAGCGGTGCCAAGGGGGCCGGCGTGGATGGGGAGGGGGGTCGGTGTTGGTGGGCTTCCTGCACTTCACTTAGGCCCGCTTTGGAGGCGGTTACGGCCCCGCAGGCTTTCTCTGCACCTTGGCTCGGTGATGACAAGATAGAGGACGGGACGCACACACACGCATATTGACCTCGGGATTGAGATGAACTTTCTGAGGAGCGACATCCCCCCCCCCCCCCCTTCAAATCTGCCCTTGTTGCACACATGTGCTCTCACACACACATGCAAAAACACACTCAAGCACTCCCACTCAGCGGCCTAATGTGAGATAGATGCTATTGTTTTGACGTGGCCTCATAAATACATAGCACGGGCTGACAGGTCCTATTAGCGCCCGTAAGCTGCTTTATGAATGTGAAGGCAAAAGTGCAATCGGTCTCTTTGCTTATCGTTCCGTCTCTCTATCAATACGGCCATCTTCCTCCTCCTCATCTTCCTCCTCCTCTCTATTAGAGACACATTGATCACCTCACCTGACTAATGGCTAAGGGTGTCTGGGCCTTTAAAAAGTAGCCCGCCACAGCAGTGCCAAGCTCTTCATCACAGTGACAAGGCAAATGGCTCCTCTGCTAATAAAGTGCGCCTGGACAAGTGTGTGTGTGTGTGTGTGTGTGTGTGTGTGTGTTGAGAAGGTTATTAATGACTTAAAGTGGTTTAGTAGCAGGAGTGCTGGTGGTCTGCTCTTCATCTTGAGTAGTGTGTCCCATCTATTAATGGCACAGCACAAATACTCCTGCACATCTTTTCTGCATGATAGGATGAAGAGAGCACACAAACTCTACACGGAGACTAAATCTGAGGCGGATATGTTGTCCACTTGTGTACCATGCTGTTTTAAAATAAAGCAGAAAGTGGGAAAAAGAACAGAAGAAGAGAGCACCACAATTACAACTCCCCACCAGTGCTGTTTTTCATCCCCTGTGTTCTTTTCCGCGTATTTATTTTCCTAAAAGCAAAGGGCAGCCCGTATTGGGGGGGAAACAGGGAAGAGGTGTCTGTGAAATTCGACCGCTGGATGGAAAACAGGCTTGTGTGTGTGTGTGTGTGTGTGTGTGTGTGTGTGTGTGTGTGTGTGTGTGTGTGTGTGTGTGTGTGTGTGCGTGTGTGTGTGTGTGTGTGTGTGTGTGTGTGTGTGTGTGTGTGTGTGTGTGTGTGTGTGTGTGTGTGTGTGTGTGTGTGTGTGTGTGTGTGTGTGTGTGTGTGTGCGTGTGTGTGTCTGCATGCGTGTGTGTCAAGGAAAGGGCTGGGCGAGGTACCAAATGAAGAAAATTGGCAAAAAATACATCTACATACAGTACATGTGCATTATTTTTGCGTTGGTGTAATTTACCTCCATGCCGCTAGAGGGACTCATGCACTGTCATGCATTGTACTGGGAAGCGTGTAAAATCCGTGGTGAATTTGAACATGGCAGGAAGTCAACACTTTTTGACTGTGTCAAATGTTTTCGGTCAGAAATATAAGTGGTTATTTTCGTTACCTTTTATGTTATGAGTTGTCTATTATCTATAAAGCAGCACGACTTTTTTTTCCACCAACATAACTCCGTCTGCTGATTTTCAAGTGGGCTTATCAGGCCCAGGAATTCATTCGGTGGAAAATTGCTTCATTTGGATTCATTTGGGATTATTGTTCGTTTGGAAATTCCGGATGAGAAGCCGAATACCAGCGTCATCAAACCGGGGAGAGACTCGTCAATGCTGGCCAGCGCTTAATTGGGGTATTTTATTATTTTTTTAAATGGACATTATTTATCGGTGTTCACAAAAATCCAATGCATTGTGCTTGAAATTGTTCTGGGGGGCTGAATTAATAAAACTAGAAGAAGCAAATGCACTAGAACACAGGTGTCAAACTCAAGGCCCGGGGGCCAGATACGGCCCGCCACATCATTTTATGTGGCCCGCGATTGTGCATCAAATTCGTGTGTCATTACTAGAATTGCAAATTGTCTTCACTTTTAATATATATTTTTTAAATATTTGACCAGTTTTTACTGGTCTGATTTGAAAACGAGTTATTTGTCAGTTTGTCTTGTAGCTTTTACTGTATATAATATGAGGTGCTCATACATTTATTTGGGTTGAAGCTATGACTACAAGATAACTAGGAGAAAGTTGACGAGGAAGGTCGTGTGAGGTGGTGTCGCCATGGCAACTGTTTAGGCTTTTGGATGATCCCCCAACCCATCCACCCCCTTAACCATAATGGGGCTGGTAATGAAACCAGTCTGGCTTTCCTGGCTCATACACATTCGTAGGGAGAGACGAGTAAGTAACACATGTTTTGCTTTAGAACTTGTTTATGTTCATCCAACGGGGAGAAAGCACAGCCTATCAATTAAAGCCACCGTCATAAAACAACGCAGAAAAAAACAATGCAACTGCTGGATGCGATGTGTTTTTGGGAGGCTTTTTATGTATTTTCATGTTTTTATGTATTAGACGTCCATTTGCCTTCAAAGTCAATCAATTTAAATTACAACTCAAAAGAATTGTTTGGAGACCTGACTTGAAATAAACTAATAATTCTGGAGAAAAATATTCCTTAAAATCAATTTGAATTTTGAATGTGATTCAAAATGAAATATTTTGGACAAAATTTGCCCCAGAAGTCAAACAATTGTTTAATTAACAAAAATTAGGCTCACACACACACACAAAATGACTCACTCTCAAAGTTTTTTTCACTGGATTGATTCAAGGGTAGCAAAAGCCACCGCAATAGAATTGGTCACATTTTATTGCATTTTAAGCGGCCTTGTTCTGATCTCCAATTTCGTGATTATGTTTGGATCTGTTGTTAGGTCGGTCTGACCCACGTCGGAGGCGGAGCTCCGTTTGGGGAATTCCCCTGCTGACTGACACTTTCTGACCCTCCTTTCTGGTGTCTCCATTGTAAAAAGAAAAATTAGACTGAATGGGCCCGATATTGATATTTTTATAAGATATTTTTAACCCAAAATAATTCTCATTCCCACTAATATGTGCAATTCGGTGTGAATGTAACATTTTCCCAGCACATTATTTTGAAACCCTCCAATCGTAAGTGTTGTCCCACCTAATTCCATCACAGTTCATTGTGTAGCTGCAGGAGCACAGTTGTTCTTTGTCCTGGCGCTGGCTCATGCCCAAACTCAGCCCTTAGGAAATTGCGGGCCAATTTTTCCTGCGTTCAGAACAGCAAAAAAAAAATAAATCTCCCGGATGCCTTCAGCTGAACACGCCACTTAAAGGCAACATAGTGTATCAGCCTTTCTGTATTTTTTAACAACCAAACTCAAATAGAGCGCTTTGTTTTATTGCATCCATTGCACTTACTACTCTGAGGGGAGCGTTAAAAAAACAGTGCGGGAACAATACGTGTACTATGGCGCTGCAATTTATACAGTATCGGCAGGATTGAAAAGTTTGGCAGCTTTGACTGGAAACTAACGACCCTTGTAATATATTTTATATCTCCGTGCTTTGCGATCACGGTTTATCTTCTTTGAGCAGCGTATGCTTTTTGCACAGGAAATGCATTAAAAAAAAAAAGTTTGGACTGGAGGGAGAAATCTTTGGCTAACAGTTCTCATGAACTCTTTTGGCTCTTGAGAGCGTTTTGTATTGTACATTTGTTTTCTCTTGCCACTCATAAAAGAAATTCATTTAGCCCAATAGAAAAGCCTCAGAGGCTCATATAATTATTACAAATATTAACATGGACAATTGACTAAATGGGGGGAAACGTGACACTGACCAATTTCAACCTCTGCTAGTTGAAGTATTTCTAATTTATTGACAGTTTTTAGAACAACTCAAACATGATCTACCCTCACAATAAGCAGAGCCTGACTCGTCAAATCCCGCCTGTAAATCGTCAAGGGGGTGGGCGGCTCCGATGTGTCACAATATGACTGAGCGCTTGTTTTGCTTATCAATCCTGGCTACTCTGAGGGCAGGAGTGGAGGGGGATATCTTGCCTGAGATATGAGGGAGTTTGGTGGGAGGCCAGTCCTTTCACAGCACTGTTTATGTCTTTGATCGGCACCACTACACAAACGTGTGTACATGGGTGAGCATGTGTGTGAGCGTGCAGCTGGTACCGGCCTCAGTGTTGTATTACAACACTGGAGGAGGGTCCAGAATGACAGATGAACATAGAGAGGGGCCAGGGGTAGAAAGGAAGGCAGTTGAGCCAGCGTCGAAGCACTTCTTATGTTTGCTTTTGCAAGGCTAGTGTTGTTGTGGCACAAATGCATTTGATCTGCACTGCTGTTCTGTTTACATAATGTGGCTGTTGTCCAACATGATAGACAAGACAAGGAGGAGGAGGAGGTGGAGGAGGAGGAGGAGGTGGAGGAGGGCACTCCCACTAGCAAAACTACAACTGAGTTGGTTGTAATCTGAGGAACCCCGTGTTAAATTTTTGAGGGGAAAAAAAAAAAAGAAAAAAAGTAGTTCATAGTGACATTCCGACAAAAATAGCAAACATTCACAAAATTCTGCAACCCCAAGATAAGATTTATATTTGCCTATTAATGGCAGGAGATCATGCCAAAACACTACTTTTTAATGAAACTGGGCTTTGGCGCCATCTTGTGGGATAACAGCGAATAAAGCTAGTCTTATTGCAAGTACAGTACACAATATTAGTCCGCCCCAAGAAACTGCAAATAGGCGAATTTGTGAGTAGCAAATCCTAATTAGATGGGAGAAACACAATTTGGTCATTTTAGTTATTAACCTTCCTGACACCTCTAGTGATTATTTTTAAAAAAATGCAACTAGTGACTGTAATCCCTAGTTTTCTAGTGAAGTCAGGCTTTTATTAACATGATGGAAACTAAATCGTTTAACATTTAAAATGTTTATTAAAAGTGGTGTTTTTACAATCAAAACGAACTCACTAATTTGGGAGAAGAAAAATCAGTCACCACACTACAGCGTGCCTTTAGCGACATCTATTGGTGACATGTAGTAGTGCAAGTCTGCCGTATTTTCTATATAAGGCAACAGCGACACTTAGTGGCGCAGAGACGGAATAACAGACAAACGTTTGGGGGGGAAAAAAAAACATTTTGAATTTAAGTGCAAAGTTTGTTGTTTATTATGGGATGATACAGAAGGCACAAATTCTTGTGTATTGTTGCGGTGTACTATTTTTTATTTTTTATATTTCCATTGTGATTCGCTGAAGGTCTTCAGAGCTGAGTGTAGCGCAGGTATTTTTTCCCAGATGGAACCTCTTTAACAGTGACGCCATTGGGGAAAAGAGAGGCCGCTTCGGCATCGGAGACGTTGGGAAGTACCATGACTTTGTCTCCAGGCTGCAAAATGACAAAATGTAATCCGTCCCATGGTTGTGATAGGCATAGTAAGCAGAATTAAAAAAAAAAAAAAAAAGGGGGGGGGGGGAGTCGTTGGGCGTACCTTCCAGTCCACAGGCGTGGCCACCTTCTTCTGCGCTGTCAGCTGCAGTGAGTCAATAACGCGCAGCAGCTCGTCAAAGTTCCTCCCCGTGGTGGCCGGGTAGAGGATGGACAGCTTCAGCCGCTTGTCGGGTCCGATCACAAACACCTGGACAAAGGTCACAAATGTCAAGAAAGGAGTCATTTTGTCTCAACTTACGACAACAGCGAGTTGCTTACACAGCGAGCGGTGAGCGGGATGCCGTCGCCGTCGATCTCATCGGGGTCCAGCATTCCCAACTTGTTGGCCAGCTCCCTCTTTTCGTCAGCAATGATGGGGAAGGGCAAAGGATTTGAAGCCTGACTGTTGAAGCCCATCACATCCTGCGCGCACAAACACATCAAGTCTATGCAGAGGCCAGCAACATCTTTTGTTGTCAGCCTCTTGTATGACTTTGTTTTGTTTCTCTTATTTGTTCTCCTTACAGTAAGTTTAGAGGGCAAAGTAAATAATTCTCATTTTTATTAATGATTGACCTTGTATAGTAAAACAAGTAAATAGAAAGGGATTCATTTGAACTGATAACAGGAAAAAAATTCAATGTCGCAAAAGAAAAAAAACACACCAAAATTTGATAAATGATGAACATGCTGATAGATTACATAAGCATTTTGAAGAGACTTATTAACTTGATATTTTTAATGATCTTCCAAGTTCGCCAGTCAAAAGGTTTGAAAATGACGGCGCAGTTGGATGACCTCGAGGCAGGTTGCAGGTTGCTGCTTGCGTTTTAAAGTTATGCAACAATAGACGGATGTGCACACACACACACACACAGGCACGACCTGTTAAACAACGTTCAACAGACGTGCATTTGTGTGCGACTGCCCTCCACCTTGCTCCATCCGCGGTGATCCGCCACACTGTCGACAGATAGGGCAATCATCTTGACACCGCGCTTGGTGAACTTGTCGCTGAGGCTGGCGGCGCACGCCAGCTCAGTGGTGCACACGGGGGTGAAGTCCTTCGGGTGGGAGAACAGGATACCCCATCTGCTCGTGAAAAAGACACGCACGGGTTTTATGTCACAAAGAAATTTAAATCTAGGGCCTTTCAAAGCCTAATCCCATGGCCGTCACATGCACATGTGACTTAACATATGACTGAACACCACGACGGACACGCTCTCCATTTGAAGGACTTGAAACGAAGCAAAGCTGTTTGCATGCATGTCATTGAATTCAAGCAAGCACAAAGAGGCTCAAATGTGCGCCAACAATCCCAAATGCCCCAGTTTCGATATGAGACACAATATAAGCCTTGTGTCCATGCTGGTTCCAGATTTCTCTCAGTGAGCACTGAGCAAGATGAACCGCTCTTGTTATACAATGAAAGCAAAAATACAAATGCACTAACAAAATTTAAAACTGACTTTGAAGAAAAGCAGTATTCAATTTCAAAAATATTTAAATGACTTAGAAGGACACAAAAAGTGACAAAACTCAAAAAATAACCAAATGCAATTCAATGTTTTCCGATCATTTCCACAGCTTCGTGTGCCTATGACGCAACTATTCGACATCTTTCTGTATTTGCCCAAAACATAGAATTGTACAGAGACGCATATCAGAAGGTTGAGGAAAGTGAAAGTCACCCTTGCATAAAAAACGTTCAGACTTCGAACTCTCGTAATAATTGGCTGGATTCACTTACGATTTGCCCAAAAAATCGTGAAACTTAATCCGGCCGATGGTAGTGTCGGCCTCGAAATTGGGGAACTCGTCACCCAGCAAGATTCCAGGCATTTTCGGGTGATCCTTGAAAGCTGACGCGTGGAAAGACAGACGACCTGCTTAGGTGGTCTGTGATCACCCCCTCACGACAAACAAACCCGGAAGTAAGCGTGCTCCGTCATATTTATATCGACCAATGAGAGTTGAGCACGAAGAAAAACACAATTTCCCAGAAGGCTATGCGATGGAACAACAAATATGGCGTCCCATGTCTTCACTACGTGATAAGAATACTCAAGCTTTGCAGTCGACGAGATAAAGAGGCGACAGCCTGCACAACACTGCGGAGACATTCCCCACTGCGGTGTCAGCTCCTCGCAAGGACGCACGCCGACAAAATGTCTTCACCGAAGGCAAAAAACCCGGGCCGCGCCGGCAGCGGGAGCCCGGTGCTCGGCGGCACCAACAACGGCCGCTTCGAGTTCATGTCGCTCACCAAGCCGCTGAGCCGGTCGTCGACTCCGCCTCATCTTCTCCAGCGGCAGAGCTCCGACGGGGCCACCGCTCGGCTCCGCGCCTCTGAGAGCCCCACTCGTCGCCGCGGCTCCAGCTCATCCACCGGCTCCGGGGCGCCGGAGGAGGACGGCATCCGGCTCAACCCGTCGCTCTTCCGCGTAGCCCTCAGCTCGCTGCTCGCCATTGACTTGTGGCTGTCCAAGAGTCTGGGGGTGTGCGCCCGAGAGGACTCATCGTGGGGGAGTGCGCGGCCCCTCATGAAGCTTATCGAGGTGACGGGCCACGGCATCCCCTGGCTGGCAGGAACCGCCTACTGCTTCTACAAAAGCGACAGTGCTGCTGGCCAGGAGGTCATGCTCAACCTCTTTATGGGTAAGTACAGCCGTCTTGCTGGGAAGACTCATGCAAAAACTATTAAATGTCTTCCAAATACTTGTATCAAAATGTGAGGTGTGTGCACGGGAAGAATTCATTCAGCTTTGGAATTCCTATGCTCACTTTCAAGGTCTTCTCCTGGACCTGGTCCTCGTCGGGGTGGTGAAAGCGACTGTGCGGCGACGGCGTCCGGTCCACAACCGCATGGACATGTTCGCCACCTTCTCGGTGGACCGCTACTCTTTCCCGTCGGGCCACGCCACCCGCGCCGCCATGTGCGCCCGCTTCGTGCTGGCACACCTGGTGCTAGCCGCTCCCTTGCGGGTGCTGGTGCTGCTGTGGACGGCCACTGTGGGGCTGAGTCGCGTCATGCTTGGGCGCCACAACGTCACCGACGTGGCTTTCGGCTTCTGGATGGGCTACTGTCAGTACAACCTGCTGGAGGCGCTCTGGCTCTCGCCTCAGAGCCTGCAAGCGCTGCTGGGATACGTGGCGTAACAATCAGAGACATTTTTGTTGTTGTGGGAATGCTGAAGAGCATTGATGCACTTTTTCGACATGCTGCTCCCTCCACATGACTCAAAAGATTCAAACCACTCCAACATTAAAATGTTCAGGACCAGTTTTTCCTGAATTTGCACAGTTTTCATCATTCCACATTCCCGAATCATGTTTTTTTTAACTGATCCTTCCACATCATTTAGCTCTCCCCCCAATTTCACATTCCAAAATTGCTCCATTTTATTAATTGCGGCATTTGAGTTCATCCTCAGCTCTCAGAATTCCCACACAAATTCTCCAGAAATTGCATTCTCTGTTTTTAATGTAACTGCACAACTGTGGAACATGTGTTATATTTATTGTCCCACAAGAGGGAGCTGTTTCCAATACGTTTAGTCGAGCCCAGGTTTCTCTAGTGCCTCTTCTAGGCAGCTTTTGCTAAATGCTATTGTTGTTCTGTTGCAATCAAGGCAGGGTTCTTTTTCTTGCCATCTGGCACTTACTGTAAATAGACTGTTGAGTCACGTGGTGCAATCTATAGGATTCTTGCTTCAACCTGAATAAGTATCATTTTTGGTGTGCATGTCATTTTGTATTTGGTGTCATCGAAAATCACTTAAAATCAATTTGTGTTTTGACATACAGTTCATACTATTTGCTCTTATCACAAAATCGTTTTGGATGCTTATAAACGGTGTTCAGTCAAGAAGGCTATGAGATGTTTTTCCTTTTGACCTCGCTCGACTGCGTCTATCATTTTCTATGAGGTGTAGTTGAAAATCAAAAAGGTTCTAAGTATTTAATTTTTGTTTCATTTTTTGTTTTTACCTTTGGCTGAGGAAATTTTGTGTTTGGTTCTTGCTTGGAGCAAATGTGAGCGACATCATGCACACTGTGATCAAGACGTCTGTGATCCCGATGCCTTCGTCCTGCTTAGTGGGAGGAGACCTCTTTAAAGTTTGCCCCTCTCTCTTCCACTGGTGGAGCTAAAGGCGGGGGAGGGGGCACTGCCCCCCCCCCCCCGATATGTGCTTGGACCACCACCACCCAGGCATCATTCCAGGTATTCCAAGTAAGTGACTTTTGGATATTTCCAAAGATTTTTTTTCACATTTCCATTCGTCCCCAATACTTATCAGCATTTTTGAAGAATGTTAAAGTTTGTAAAAATAAAAGTTTTGTTTTGTGGACCACCTGGGATATAATCTTGTAACAAAGTTACTGTACAGTATTATACCAAGACTTGTCTTTATTTCTTTTCTTTTCTTTTTTATTTCCCTTTTCGTTACATAACTTCTCTTGAGCATCCACTTGTTTTTTTTGTTTAGTTTTTTCTACATTTGTCCTTGATTACCTGATAAACTTCTATCCAGTGAGCCAATGTGCCCAGTTGAACCCATTGTGTTGCCAAAAAAAGCTGAGCAAAAGTCTCCATCGAATTATGCAACAGATCAAGCAAATTTTTATACAGGCTTTCCTAAACGTTAACATGTAGCCTACTTCATTAAAACAAATTATCCAGGTATCATTTGGACAGACATGACACCTTCTCTCGCTATTTTATTTGGTTGCTTTTAATTAATTGATTTTTATTCAGGGAAAAAACATGGTAGCATTTTTATTTTCCTCATTTAAAAAAAAAACATGCATTGTGTGTTACCTTTTAAAAAAAAAAAATTTTTTTAGCCCCCCCTCATACTAAATAATCCAATTATTTTCACAGAACTTGAAGCGTGTGCTCATTGTACTGTGTAATCTACGTGATACCCAAAAGTCAATAACGATCAGGTTGACTCGATCGTGTTTGTGTGTTTGAAGGGGAGGAGATCTGCACGTGTGCATATAAAAATGCAAGGATTTGAGGACCCTTCTCGCCGAGCACATCAGACCACATCAGTTGAGCATTTGGCTTGAGCTGTTATTTGGACCTTCTGTATAGGTAGGAACTCCTACTTTAATAAACTTACCCCGGGATGTCGTCCAATGACACCACCTTTGAATGTTTTACTTTGTATACAATTGTCAATGAGTATCAGATTTTTCGGTGACACTGCAGGACAGCAGTATCTGCCATCAATTTGTTGTGCTCTTTTCTTTGAGTCATGTCTACAAGGAACCACTGCTTGAGATAGAAGGATATTTTTCAATTTTAGTATTGTGCAATCTCTTATTTGTAAGGCACGAGTTCATCAGGCGCGCCTGACTAAGATTAGAATAAATCATTAGTGTCGATGTTCACTGACTTTTTTCTCCTGTGGTAATATATATATATATTTTTTTTTTAAACTATAGCTCCACCATGGTGCGCAAAGTGGCAGTGATCGGCGCAGGCCCGTCGGGGCTGGGGGCAATCAAGGCTTGCCTGGAGGAAGACTTGCAGCCGACCTGCTTTGAGAGCAGCGACGACCTTGGAGGTTTATGGAAATTCAAGGCAAGGACATTTAAAAAAAAAAAAAAAAAAAGAAAATACATAAGGATTAATAGTAATCGTTTTGGCTTCTGGGTCAGTTTTTGGGCTTTACTGCACCCGATTGATAGCTTAGAAGGCATGGCCTTCTTTATGTCACGTATTCATTATGTACTACCCCGCCCTCTAGTGGCCAAGATGCATACAACCGAGCACTATGTCAATGTCGTCAGTACAATGGCATTGTGTATACAATTGATGCATGATGATGCACGAATTATTTAATATAAATATATATATAATATAAAAAAGTATAAAAAATAATGAACTAAACTAAAAATGTATTAAAGCACTCTAGTCCATCAAACTGAAGGTTTTGCTCACACCAAAGTGGATTTGCTTCCTCTGCAGGAGGTTTCGGAGCCCAACCGTGCCAGCATCTACCGCTCCCTCACCATCAACATCTCCAAGGAGATGATGTGCTACAGCGACTTCCCCATCCCGGCCGACTTCCCCAACTACATGCACCACTCCAAAATCCTCAACTACTTCCGCATGTACGCCGATCACTTCAAACTGCTGCAGCACATCCGCTTCCAGGTGAAAATGGCTGTTCGCTTACTTGGATCGGCAGCTTCCTCATATGCGTGTGGCTTCTTCAGACTTTGGTGAAGAGTGTCAAACCCAGGCCGGATTACGCCCGCACGGGCAATTGGGAGGTGGTGACGGAGAAGCGGGATGGGAAAGAGGAGACTCATGTGTTCGACGCTGTCATCTGTTGCTCGGGGCACTACACTTACCCTAACCTGCCTCTGCGGGACTTCCCGGGTAACTGCAGAATTCTTTCCAGATGTTTTATTAACTCATAATCCTTTCATGGAAACATTCCCATTTATTGCTGCCCCACAGGCTTGGACACATTCCAGGGCCGCTACTTCCATAGCTGGGACTACAAGGGTCCCGAAGACATGCACGGCAAGCGCTTGGTGGTCATAGGCATCGGCAACTCAGGCAGCGACATCGCCACGGAGAGCAGCAAATTCGCCGAGCAGGTTGGTGCGTATCTCCTGTTCCACCATCACGCTGACCCCCCCTCCCCTTTTGGGTCAGGTGTACATGAGCACTCGGCGTGGAGCTTGGGTGATCCGCCAAGTGTCGGACGATGGCCTGCCGGTAGACATGAAGTACAGCACGCGCTTCGTGCACATCCTGTTCCAACTCTTCCCCATCAACTTCTTCAACTGGTTCGGCGAGAAGAAGCTCAACGCCATGTACGACCACACCATGTACGCCCTCAAGCCCAAACACAGGTAAGCGAATCAAACCGACCATTTCAAATGCGGACCGTTATGTATTGAATACGTTTCCCATGCGCTCTTCACAGGCTTTTCAGTCAGATCCCCGTGATCAACGACGACCTGCCCTTCAAGATCCTGTCAGGCTCGGTGATCATCAAACCCAACGTGAAGGAAATTCGCGGCTCGTCCGTGATCTTTGAGGATGGCAGCGTCGCAGAGAAGGTGGGAACGTTTCGGGTTTCAGCCCTTCTTGCATGCGATGTCATCACTTCATTGTGAAATAAGAGCAATCGCTAGAGAGTAAGATTGATTCCAGGTGGATACCATTGTGTTCGCTACGGGATACAACTACGACTTCCCGTACTTGCCCGCCAACACTCTGTACAAGTCGGGTCACAGGGTGGGTCTCTACAAGCACGTGTTCCCTCCCAACATGGTGCATCACACCTTGGCCGTGGTGGGCTTCATCCACGCCCTCGGAGCCATCATGCCGCAGGCTGAGATGCAGGCGCGCTGGGCCGTGCGGGTCTTGAAAGGTCATTACGCCAAATGGGATGAGGTTTTGTCGACGGTGTAGCCACGGAGATGTTTTCTTCTCATGTTCAGGGCATAAGAAGCTGCCCTCAAGCCAGGCCATGGTGAAGGCTGTCGAGAAGGACACCAAAAATATGGAGAATAGGTAAAAGCTGCCGATGCGAAAATCGATGCCCCCTCCCCCCCACATACTTATAATACCCCGCCCCTCCCCCATCTATTTGCCGCAGCTACATCATGTCCAGGCAGGCGCCACTGCAGGTGGACTTTGTGACTTACATGGACGACCTGGCAGATGAAATAGGGGCCAGGCCCAGCCTACTCTGGCTCCTCTTCACCGACTACCCGCTGTTCAAGGAGGTCCTGTGGGGGCCCGTCACCGCCTACCAGTACCGCCTGACTGGGCCCAACAAGTGGGACGGCGCCCGGCGGGCCATCCTCACCCAGTTCGAGCGATTGTACCAACCCTTGAAGACCAGGAAGGTCAGTCCCGCACTCGCCGCTCAGAAGCTAGGTTATCATCTTCACTGAGAGTCGGAAAAAAAATTGTTGAATGACATGAAAGCTCGGACATAAGTATTTGGACACCTCCCTTCCAGGTGCAGGTGCAAGAAGCGAACGCGGCGAGCTCGGGCGGCCTGTTCAAACTGAGCCTGGCGCTGGTGGCTGGAGGGGCGGCGGTCTACTACGTGCACGTTCGAGAGCCCGATCTCTTGCCCAGCCTCATGTCCAAACTTTTGCCCCAAAAAATGTGAAACCTTTTCAGTCCGCTATCTGAATGATAATAATCAAAACCGAAATAGCATCTATGCCGCGATGTTTTAAAACTATCAGTTTAAAAATTAATAAAATAATAATTATTATTATATCATTATTATTTTCTGTAATTGTATATATTCTTTCTCTGTGGTACAAATGCTCCTTTTTACTCATCCCTTTGTTAGCTGGCATGATTACACACACCCAAAAAAGCAGCCAGACCCTTTCCTATGTCGCAGTCCGTTCCATTTCCTGTTCTGTGGTAATCATGTCACATTTTGTCATTACGTGTTACATTTTGACACCATTTGCATTCTTATTCACTGTTGTCTTCTGGAATGAAGCGTTCACCAGACTGACAACTCCAGCTGACAACTGTTGCAAGAGGGAGGGCGTGGTTAAAGTAAAGAATAATGTAAAACACACACACACACATCAGACTGTGTTAAGGAGCCTGATAATTCACCTATGCTGTTGTGAGTAGGAATAAAGTGACAAGAGAACATTTTTGAGGACTATACATCCTTCTGCCAAGGTATTGTACATATTGTTTTGTTTATTTTACGTGCACACAATACTTGTGTTACATCAGCCACACTTACAGTTTACTTATGGGACGGATCATTTTCGCACCTGAAGCTATTGCAAACAAGTCATTCGCATAATTACAAGTAAATATGAAGGCATGGAGAAATATTCAATTTAATTTTCTCTTATAGAAATGAAACAAATGTCGTTAGTCGTTAAAATGTTGCACTCCTTAAAACTGCTCGGTTGTCGACCACATTTGGGCGTCTGAACGGATGAGTGGAATGCGGCAACTCGCGCTTGGAAGCAAACACATACGTGTTGTTTTATCTCCAGCATGGTTCAGAAAGTAGCCATCATCGGTGCTGGGATTTCGGGTCTGACCAGCATCAAATGTTGTTTGGAAGAAGGTCTGGAGCCCACCTGCTTTGAGAGCGGTCCTGAAATTGGCGGGCTATGGAGATTCAAGGTTTGCTCTAGAATCAAAATGCTTTGGGTGGAAATCCACAAGAATTTGTTATGCAACAGGAGGAACCCGAACCCGGGCGGGCCAACATCTACGAGTCAGTGGTCATCAACAGTTCTAAGGAGAGGATGGCCTACAGTGACTTCCCACCTCCTGCAGAGCTCCCCAACAACATGCACCACTCGGAGGTGCTGCTTTACCTGCGACTCTACGCTCAGAACTTCCAGCTACTGCGGCACATCCGCTTTCAGGTGGGTGTGCGGAATCCAAGAATGCCAACCACCAAGTTAGAACACGTTTTTCGACTTACACCTCAGGTGATCATATCATATGCTTGTGCCACGAACTACACAAAGGGAGTTCCGTGTTAAAGGAGATTTTTTTGTTTTTTTTAGATGTGATTTTGTCAAAATAGCCCAACGATCAAGAATTTTGAAATCATCCCAAACTCATCCAAGCATGCCTTTACGTTTGTCTCAAGACCTCCGTAGTGAACGTTAGACAGACTGCGGACTTTGCCGATACCGGTCGGTGGACGGTAGAGACGGAGGGACGCGACGGCCGACGGACGAGCGAGCTGTTTGACGCCGTGATGGTCTGCACGGGACATTTCACCACACCCCACCTGCCATTCAAAGACTTTCCAGGTACCCAGGCTATCAAAGGTTCTTATCATATATTATTGACTAGCCTTGTATATGGTCCAGGTATAGAGAGCTTCAACGGAAAGTACTTCCACAGCTGGGAGTACCGAAACGCTGAGGGCATGCAGGGGAAAAAAGTGGTCGTCGTCGGGATCGGGAGTTCCGGAGGCGACATTGCGGTGGATATCAGCCGGGTTGCTGAAAAGGTGGCGCTCTTTTGAAAGTACCGAAACATTTATAAAATAAAATTAAGGATGAGATGGCGTGGTGTCCCGCAGGTGTACCTGAGCTCGAGGAGCGGCGCATGGG
The DNA here is from genome assembly GCF_901709675.1 of Syngnathus acus. Taxonomy (NCBI): domain Eukaryota; kingdom Metazoa; phylum Chordata; class Actinopteri; order Syngnathiformes; family Syngnathidae; genus Syngnathus; species Syngnathus acus. The sequence continues at coordinate 3,845,077 of NC_051090.1, read as the reverse complement.
TGGTGAGCCGGGTAGGACCCTGGGGCCTCCCGGTAGACATGATGTACGCCTCCCGCGTGGATGTGATGCTGCAAAGACTTTTCCCTTCTCTTAGCAGCAGGAAGGCGGAGAAGATGTTCAACCGGGTTTTTAATCATGAGCTCTATGGACTGAAGCCACGACATGGGTACCGTCACGTGTGTTGTTATTATTGATACAGGAAAGGGAATTCAAAGGTTCTCTTTTTCGAAGGATTTTCGAGCAAAACGCAGTGGTGAGTGACGACCTACCGGCTCGGATCATCTCCGGTCGCGTTCGTTTGAAGGGGAACGTCAAGGAGTTCCGTGGATCCACTTTGGTCTTTTCTGACGGCAGCGCTGTAGACCAGGTATGATCTAATACCACTAAATGACTCTCTTGAATATCCCTGGAAAGATGAATTCCTGTCTTTAGGTGGACGTGGTGGTGTTCGCCACGGGGTACAACTACAGTTTCCCCTTCCTACCTCCGACCCTGCAGGAGAAGTCGGGTTACCGCCTGTGCCTCTACAAGCATGTGTTCCCACCCAGTCTGTCCAGACCCACGCTGGCCGTGGTGGGCTTTATCCACGGCCTGGGGTCTATAACACCATTGGCAGAGATACAAGCTCGTTGGGCTACCAGAGTTTTCAAAGGTAAACCCGCAAAACCCTTACCTGGTCCGCAATAAGTTTGAAATGATTCTTCTCCATCTTCTGTAGGTTTAGCACGTTTACCGACCAAAGAGAGAATGCTGGATGAAGTTGCGTCAGAAACAGAAACCATGCACAAGAGGTACTAGAAGATTCCAGACAAGATCAACGCCATTGGCATCTTTGTCCTTTGCCGTTTCTTAGGTACGCCTGCTCCGAGCGAACCCCCATCCAGGTGGACTACATGCCCTACCTGGACTCAGTGGCATCTCAGATCAGGGTTAAACCAAACATAGCACTGCTGCTTCTGACCGATCCCAAATTGGCGTTCCAGGTGCTGTTTGGACCTTGCACGTCCTATCAGTACCGACTGAACGGGCCAGGTCGCTGGACTGGGGCTCGCCAGGCAATCCTCTCTCAGTGGGACCGGGTCGTTTGGCCATTCAACACAAAATTGGCACCGAAAGCACTTAAGATCCGATTGGTGCCGAGACCAAGGACGCCATCCAAATTGAGCATGGTGCTTTTCTCGAGTGCAGCTCTGCTGTACTGCTTCATCTACAATACATAACAGTCTCTGTCTTCCAGGACTTGAAACATTCAAAGTTAGCATACTGCTAAATGTTTACAGTCATACGCTGCTAGACAGTAACTACATTACCTCAAGCAAGCGCACTTTGTGTGAGGCAACATATTTAAAATAAAATTTATAAAATGAAAACTCGTTGGCTGGGAAACAGTGTGCGAAACAATCTAAGGCAACACGTTTAGCTAGTTAGCAAGCTAGCTATCAACCCTAACCCTAACCCAAACAACATGAGGCGATACAGGACTCAGGTGAGGAAGAAAAAGCCGATTACATTTTGATGCGAGTCAAAATCAACCAAACAGTCCTCCAAAGAGTCAAAATGGCAAAAAAATGTGGTCCATGAAGTGAACACAAAACATTCACAGTGAAGCAGGCAGGATAGTGATAGTTTGACACTTGCTTGCATGTAAAATTTACACGTTCATAGCTCTCATTCCTTTAGGTCAGTCATCAACTTACGTCTGAAAACAAACTTTAAAGTAAAATCATATTGACTTACAAGTGGAGCTAAAAGGAATATTGAAATATTTTGAGCCCTGTAGCAGGAGTCTAGCTCACACAAAAACAAAATTGTCACATTTTAAAATTTTGTTCAGTCTATTTGTCACAGGCAAACTTTGTACGTGACACGCCTCTTGGTGCGCACGTTGGGTGTGTCAAAATCTGCATGAAAATCGTGGCAAACAGATAAAAAAGCCAATCTGTCACTCAGTCAGTCGAGTGTGGTCGCTGCCTTCCAGTCCAAGCTCAATCAGTCGGCAACATGGTTCGGACGGTGTCCAATGTGGTTCGGACGGTGGCCGTGATCGGAGCGGGGCCATCGGGTCTCACCAGCATCAAGTCCTGCTTGGATGAAGGTCTGGAGCCCACTTGCTACGAGAGCGGCCCCGATATCGGCGGTCTGTGGAGATTCAAGGTGAGCGCCTGTTTAAAGTTTTGTACAGTCTGAATAGGAACCGCACCATGAATCCGCTTTTGGTCCGGATCAAACAAGCGGACTAAATGACCTTTATGGTCTGAATACGCCCTAAGACTCTCCACCGTAAAAATGGCAGTTTACCGTGAAGTTGATTTTTAAAGTAGTTAATTATTTAACGTTTTTTAACTCACTATTCTTTCAGCTCAGACACTTTTATACTGCGCAACTTTGAGTTGTCTGTAAATAGCTTGTCAGCATCAATCAAAAGTATATCAGCTATTTGACAAAACAGAGGAACATTCAGTCCAACTCTTGAATATTGATCAAGAGAGAAACTATTTGCTTAATATTGCAATGAACCGCATACTACTCTTGCAGGAGGAACCGGAGCCGGGGCGAGCCAACATCTATAAGTCGGTGGTCATCAATAGCTCCAAGGAGATGATGACCTTCAGCGACTTCCCACCACCGGCCCACTTCCCCAACAACATGCACCACTCCGAGGTGCTGGACTATCTGCGCCTTTACGCACGCTCCTTCGAGTTGCTGCAGCACATCCGCTTCAAGGTGGGTCGCCATATGAGGACTGAATGAGCAAAGTGAAGACAGGAAAGGGAATTTGTGGAATTTATCAAAACACATTTAATGCAAATTCAATATGACCTTTTAGACCGCCGTAGTGGGTGTGAGGCCGACTCCAGACTTTGCAGCCACCGGTGGTTGGGAGGTGGAGACCGAGAAGTGTGACGGCCAACGGGAGAGTCATCTTTTTGACGCCGTGATGGTCTGCACGGGACACTACACTACACCACGCCTGCCACTCAAGGATTTCCCAGGTACGGATGCTCCTATACTAGCAGAATACATGTCACAATATTCTTCCAGGATTTCCGTTTTAGTTTTTACATATTCTGTTAGTCTATTTAAATTGATGAAAATGATCTCTACACGTCAAACACACGATTTTTTTGTGCTTGTATTATACAGCCCTCTAGTGGCCAAGGTGAGAACAACAGGAGCATTTTTTTTATTGAGCTTCAATAACAAAAAAATATTCAATATGTGCATCTGATCAAAATAATGGCACTTCCATTTATTTATTTCAAAGAGGAAAAAAAAAAGACATTTATATCAAATTAGGTTCCAGCACGCCCGTGACCCAAATGAGGAAATGAATGGACGGATAAAAAAATCCACCCAAGCTGTCATGTTTTGTTTTAGGTATAGAGAGCTTTGAAGGCAAATATTTCCACAGTTGGGAATACCGCTGCGCCGAGGGTCTACAGGGGAAACGCGTGGTGGTGGTCGGCATTGGGAACTCTGGCGGTGACATCGCAGTGGATATCAGTCGAGTTGCCGAGAAGGTAACGCCATCAACGGAGAAGCTAACTTTCAGCTCACTCCTGTTTGTGTCGACCGTGGAGGTGTACCTCAGCACCAGGAGCGGAGCGTGGGTGGTGAGCCGCGTGGGTCCCGGCGGGCTCCCACGGGACCTCTTTGGGAAGTCCCGATTGGACGCGCTGAAGAGGAAACTGTTTCCTTCATGGGTCAACGAGATGATGGTGAAGAATCTCAATCAGTCCTTTGATCACAGTCTCTACGGGATCAGACCAAAACGCGGGTAAGGAGACCTTTTGACCTTTGTTTATTTCACTCACAAACTAACTGCTGTTCCAGCTTTTTTTTCCAGGGACCCGTGGTGAATGACGACCTGCCGGCTCGTATCATTTCAGGACGCGTTCGGATCAAACCCAATCTCAAACGCTTCGACGCTTCAGACGCCATCTTTGATGATGGTACCGTGGTACACAAAGTGAGTAATGATTGCCATCATATTTTTGTTTAGTGGACTCAAGCTTCCTATTTGTTCTCAGGTGGATGTGGTGGTGTTCGCTACAGGTTACGACTACAACTTCCCCTTCCTGCCCAGCGACCTGCAGGACAAGTGCGGTCCAGGCCACCTTCACCGCCTCTACCGACACGTGTTTGCGCTCGGCCTGGCCCCGCCCACACTGGCTGTGATTGGCTTAATTGATGGCTTGGCCCCCGTCAACTGTGTCGCAGAGTTGCAAGCTCGCTGGGCCACGAGGGTTTTTAAAGGTATCTTTATTTCCATCATTCCATCCATCTAAAATAATGGCACCTGTTGTACACCGCATGAACAATTGGCTATTTGTTAGCTGGCCATCCATCCATCTTGTTTTGTGATCCAGGTTTGATAAGTCTCCCGTCACAGGAGGCTATGATAGAGGACATCAAGAAAGAACGGACAACATTGTCCAAATGGTATGGCACCATTCTTTATTTTTATTCGTTATACGACATGATTTAACCAATTATTTAAAATATGTTTAAAAATGATCATTTTATTTATCAAATACATTTCAGTATTTTCTTAATCATTTAAAGTTAATTAACCCATTCTTTAATCAAATAATTTTTAATGAACATTCCAGGATTGTTAATGCTTAATCCTTGGATTTTAGTTTGATTAACAGCCAGAACGCCCTGTATTTGGATCACATCCCATACATGGACTCCCTTGCTGTGGACGTGGGGGTTCGACCCAACGTCTTACGGCTCTTCCTCAGCGACCCCAAACTGGCGTGGCAGGTGCTGCTGGGTCCGTGCAACCCATACCAGTACCGCCTGATCGGGCCAGGGAAGTGGGACGGAGCCCGCCGGGCCATTACCACCCAGTGGGAACGTGTGCATCATCCTTTCCGAAGCCAGAGGGCCGAACCGGGACCACAGACGAGAATGTCTTATAGGCTCATTTGGCTTTTGTCAGGAAGTGCCATCCTGACATTCTGTTTCTACAAGAATTTTCATCTTCATCTATAAAGTTTTTTCTCTTAGATCAATATGGAATGTTTTTATTTGGAAAAGATACTGTTAATGCAAAAGTCTACACACCCCTGCCTTTGTGAAATAAAAACCAAAGGTTTTTTCTGCCATTAATGTGATCTATAACCCATAAAACTCAATATTTGTTTTGAGAGAAAGTAAACAATAGTGAAGACGTGGTTGCAGAAGTGCGTACACCCTCTTGCATCTGAGCCTGTGTACCCAATTAACCAATCACGTTCCAATTGATGTTAAACGGGAGAGACCACACCTCTACCACATTGTCTCTAAATAGCCCCAGCTCTTCAAGTAGCCTTTTTCTGACATTACAGAGTTTCCACAGCATCAGAGGATCTTATTGTTCAAAGAAGAAGGGTACACTAAATGTACTGTAGCATGCAACAGGCAGTCATCAAGTGGAAAACATGATAAAAAGGAGAACTGGTATGGAAGGCTGTCATGAGTCAACAGCAACTTTAAGCTGTTTTAATATATACATCAATTAAAACAATATTGTTTGTATTATATTTTAACTGCAATGTAAACGAGCCATTTTTGTCATTTCTAATTCTATTTTATTGTAATCTGTCTGGGGGGAAAGTGATTTTTTTTTTTTTTTTTTTTTTAAAGAGCCCTCATTTATCTTATGTAAGTGTACCTAATGTAGTGTCCGGTCCGAGACTTGTTTGTTTTTCCAACAGATCACGCTGCCATGATGAGTTCAGGGGTCAAAGTCGGGCGCGGGAGAGTCCAGCACTCCGCCCATTTCCAAGCGCCGCTGTGAGCGAACGACAGCACAAAAACACAAGTCTCTCCCTTCGTCTTGAGTGCAAAGCTGGTAAGAAAGCGTCGACGGTTCTTCTTGTCGCGTCATTTTCACTTGCACTATTTGAAGCCACAAAAGAAAGCCAAGTTGACTCAAGTTTGCTACGTTCACTTGCAGTCTCTACCGTTGGAGATTCCAGCAGCCTTATTCGGGAGTTTTTTTTTTAAATTGTTTGAAGCGATTTGCCTCTGAAGCTTGCTACTGACGTTTGCAAAGGGTGAGTGTGCGTGTTTTGCGTGGAGCAGCAAATACACTTTGAGTGCTGTTTTGTAAAAGCACACATCGTTTTAAAGGGCGCATTTGTTGCTGGGCAGCGTGCAAAAAAGTAGCAGAGGTGGCAAAATAACAGTGTGTGCGCCAGAAGAAGGGAAAAAAGTAAAAAAAAAAAAAAAACGCACTAATATTTATCGACCATATGTTGCTCAAAGCGCTTTACAAAGTCAAAACTAAATTAAGAGTGATTCAACCCTTTAGTGAAGTAAATAAAATCGAATCTTAAATATACAAACGTTTACAAAAAATATTCAACTGTGTATGTGATTATGAATCAGTGTCTAAATATGATTAAGAAATGATTTTACAGTTGTGTCAAATTTCACCCGTAAAAACATGACATCAGTTTCCTTCAAACCACGATGATTCAGACTTCAAATTAAAGTCACTTGCTGTAATTATTTTGTCAACATCTCGTATCAAGACATAAAAGGAGGTTTTGGACACGTTTGTGCAGCTTCAGCATGCCTCGTCGTGTGGCTGTGATTGGAGGAGGAAGCTCTGGCCTGGCCTGCATCAAGTGTTGCCTGGATGAAGGTCTTGAGCCCGTCTGTTTCGAGAGCAGCGATGACATCGGGGGACTGTGGAGATTCAAGGTGGCTTGAATGCACTGGTTGGGAAGTCCTAAGATTAAAAAAATAAAAATAAAAAATCATGCATTTCTGATAATGTTTTTGTGGTTGCTGTTGCAGGAGAACCCCGAGCCGGACCGGGCCAGCATCTACCACTCCGTCATCATCAATACTTCCAAGGAGATGATGTGCTTCAGCGACTTCCCCATCCCGGCCCACTTCCCCAACTACATGCACAACACGCTCATCATGGATTATTTCCGCATGTACGCTGACCATTTCAACCTTCGCAAGCACATACGCTTCAACGTAAGCACTAATTCCTCCTCCAATCATAAATGTGGTTTTGTTTCATTTTTTTTAATCTTTTTTTTCCCCCCTGTATCTTCTATAGATTGACTAGATTTATATTTACTTTCTCCACACTGCTACTTCAATGTTATAACCTCCGTTGCAATAACACAAAAGGGTTATAAACAACTGATATAAAAGAGGACAATAGCATCATTAAACAATCTATGACTACTATAATGTCACATACCAATCGTTTAATCTTTTTTGTTTTATGCCCTCAGACCAAAGTCTTACGGGTGAAGCAAAGGCCTGATTTTTCCCGTTCTGGCCAATGGGACGTGGAGACGGAGAACCAGGAAGGCAAAAAAAGTAAACACATCTTTGATGCTGTGATGGTGTGCATTGGACACCATTGTCATCCCAACCTGCCTCTCCAGGATTTCCCAGGTACCAGGTTGAAAGCAGAAAAACTCTCCAAACTTCCTTTTCTTTTTTTTTTTTTTTTTTTGTATATATATACCTCAATAATTAGAATTTCTGAAAGATTTCTGGTAAAATAGTCAATTTGAATTTGAAACCCACATTTTTGTACTGAAATATTTATATTATATATTATATTTCATATTTATTTTTATTATTATTATTTGCAGTGTTATGCCAAAGCCTTTTCAGAAATTAGTGTCCTTATGCAACCCATAATCAAGCCCTCCCTCGAGTCCTACTTTCTTTTTGAACCTTCACCTCATTTCAACTTCCAGTGTGTGTATCATGAACGATCAAAGTGTTACTTTCTCTATAAATGATTTACGGTGGATGCTGTTTTGTCCGAGTTAGGCTTGGATACGTTCCCGGGAAAATACTTCCACAGTCGTGACTATAAGACGCCCGAGGAATGGCGGAACAAGAAGGTGGTAGTGGTTGGCATCGGGAACTCGGGAGGCGACATAGCTGTGGAGCTCAGCAGGGTCACCAAGCAGGTAGAGTGATCTTTGTAGATGATCACCGCTGCTCAATCGAAACCTTCTCGTTCCCTTCCAGCTTTACTTGAGCACCCGGAGGGGAGCTTGGGTTCTGAATAGAGTCGGGCACAACGGCGTGCCCCTGGATTTGGCCATCAACAGGGCGATTTTGCTGATCCGGAAGCTGCTTCCCTTTGGACTGGCCTGCAGCCTAGGAGAGAACCGACTCAACCAGAGGTTTAATCACAGCCTGTACAGCTTAAAGCCCAAGCACAGGTACAACAATCCGATTGAATTGAGTACCTGATATTTTTCTGAAAAATTTCATTTTGTTTATATATTTCTACGAAATTTAAACAAACTCAAGAATCACAAATGTAGTCCTCATGCGATTGGTTGTCAACGTCTCAGGCTGTTCAGCCAGCATCCCACCGTGAACGACGAGCTCCCCAACCGCATCCTGTCGGGGACGGTGCAAGTGAAGCCCAACATTTGCCGATTTGAAGGCTCCACGGTGGAGTTTGACGACGGCAGCGTGGTGGAGGACGTTGACCTGGTGGTAAGTCGACGAAAGTCTTCATGTTGTCATTGTGGCACAAATGCACCTTGTTGGGTCTTTGTGTTCAGGTTTTTGCCACCGGCTACAAGTTTTCTTTCCCCTTCCTGGCCCCGCACGTGACCACCGTGTCGGACAACAAGGCGGCTTTATACAAGTACGTGTTCCCCCCGGAGCTGGAGCGCCATACCTTGGCCGTCATTGGACTGGTGCAGCCACTGGGGGCCATCATGCCCATCTCTGAGATGCAGGCCAGGTGGGCCACCAGGGTCTTCAAAGGTAGGAATAAGAAGTAACAGCGTACAAATTCTTTGTGTGTTTTTCAAGCAACCTTCTGCTCTACAAATGAAAACCAGTTGAGTCTGCTATGTTTATTCTATGAATTTTCCTGGCAGCCACAAAAGTTGTATATGCCCAAACTGTCAGTGTGTTAAAACAAACTAACTTTACCTGTCGTTTTTGTGACGTCACCAGGTTGCATCAAGCTCCCTCTAGTGGCTGACATGCTGGATGACATCAAATATAAGCAGGAAACCATGGCTGACAGGTAACTCATTTTGTTATGGGGAAAAAAAAAAGTATATGTGGATATCTAAGAAATGTGCTGTCATGGAATAAATTAATGTTGAGAATCAAAACACCACAATTTACGTTTGTCTCGTATTTTCAGGTACGTGTGCAGTCAAAGACACACCATCCAAGTGGACTATTCGAGCTACATGGATGAAATAGCCGCACTGGTGGGCGTGTGGCCCAATATCTCTCGACTGATGCTGACCGACCCGAAGCTTGGCCTCAGCTTGCTCTTCGGCCCCATCAGCCCGTTACAGTACCGTCTACGAGGGCCTGGCAAATGGACCGGAGCCCGTCAGGCTATACTGACACAGTGGGATCGGGTAGTCAAGCCCATGCAGACCCGACCGAGCGACCAACCCAAATCCCAAAGCTCTCTGAAGTGGCCTCTCGTTGTGTTGTCGGCCATGGGCCTGGCCGTGTATGTGAATAGAAGCAACCTGGCTGCTTTACTGCAAGACCCTGCTGAGTTTATGGACTGGGTCAAGGTGCACCTGCCCACACTGGGCCACTGAAATGAATATGCATGATGACACACATTTAAATCATAAAATTAATGCACCAGGTAAAATAGTAGATCATGTTTCGATAAGACCTGTTTTAGTGTAGTAAAATCATATCTACTGTGTTCTTTATGAGATTATGCACGTGCATATGTTGATGTTATGACCACTAATTTATATAATTGCACCACAGGAGGGAACCAATGTGCACCAGGATTCACCAAATATAATTGTGAAAAGGCAGCTAATTATAATCATCTGAATTCCAGGTTACAATGGGAATAAAGTCATAAAATAAATCTTATCGCTCTTAATTTTGCACTTTTTCAGAGTTTGATGTTAAAAATGCAGTGTGATGGTGGCGAAATAGTGCCACCTACAAAGTCTCCCAAGAACTCAACGCCTGGCGCAGGGATGGAGTAAAAAGGAAAAAAAAAAAGCGCCACGATGCTGAGTGTGACCCATCCAACACGACAAAATATAGAGCTTTTACAAAGGCATTTTAAAACGTGTATACTCGTCACACACATCAATTATACACATTCACATGAATTTATATTTAATTAAAAAATATTTTAATGAACTTTATACGACGGTTGGATTGTGAACGCCGGTAGTACCCGGAAGAAGATCCGCGCCGCGTGATTCGGTCACATTCAGGTTGCCAGGTTTTAGCATGTGCGAAAGAAGGCATCCCGAAATTTGACACATTCTCGTTTTAATGACCGATTATCAACAGCCACTTGACAAGCACCGCCTCCACGCAGAGGAGCATCTTCAGTGACAGGCTCCTGTCACTGACAGACTGGGGTAGTCCTTCCTCCAGGCAGCTTTTTGATTCTACTTTGAGACAACACTGGTCTGTCATACATCTTGGAATTATGATTTATTTTACTTCTGCAGAGGGGAAAAAAATCTAGTATACATGTTTAACATATTTCGTATCGAAATATTTATTTAAAATGTTTCATATCTTTTTTGTTGTTGTCATGCCTTATTTGCATAGTGTTGTTTTTATTGTGGCTATGGAACAGTAATTTTGCTTTGTTTCCTTGTTCCCTTTTTGTGTAAATAAAGTTGGGTATCTATCCAGCCATTGTCTGCTCATGATCCAAACAAAGCACACCGCACCATGGGTCAAAGATCAAGCAAAAAGAACACTTTGTGAGCTAAAGAATACCACATTGTATCCATCTTTAAAAGTGATAATATATCCCATAAAAAATGTTGGTTGAGCTGGAGAACTCAAAGTATATGACGGCTCATAGTTTTTCATGAAAGCATCACAAAAATTACAACAAATGCCGCCTAAAGTGATTGATCAATTCTGAAATAGCCCTAATAATAGATATGCTTTCTAAACATGTTGAATTTTACAATGCAAAGTTGCAAACTAATAATTAATGGACAGTTGGTAAACTGTTCCGAGGAGAGAGAGAGACAGGAAGCAGGTGAGGGATAGGATGAGTTAAATCTGGCAACCTCCAGCATCCATCTTTGATTGTGCGACGGGCCGCGGCGAGAGCGGGGCCTCATTGCTCACTCACCTTAGCACAACGCTCCTGATTCCCGAGAAACGGGCGTGGACGGACCCGAAGAGCTAACCGGACGACGCCGTACCGGCTCCCCCGCTCGAAACCCGAAGCCACGAAGACAGTTCGACCGGCGAACCGAGGACGTGGATTCGGACGCCGTCGCAACCGACGAACCGAGCGAGCTAACTTGCAGGAGCCGGGCTAGCCAGCTTTTGTAATCCGCCGGCGAGACACCCTAAACTCGCCCCGCCGCTGCGAGCCTTACAAGCCAGGATTCCAATTTTTAAAAAAGTCCAAAAGACCAAAGGAAGCACCGGCACTGGCAGGTAAGACCGCGGCTGACGCTTGGTAAATTCCATTCCCCCCCACCCCCCGTAAGTGTTAGCTCGTTGCTAGCACGCTTTCGGCCACTGGTGAGGGGCTCAAAGGATGTGATGGCGACAGAAACGAAACCACGTTCAAGCAACCTTCCAAGCTTTGGCGGCCTGATCCCAAACCAGTCCACCTTCCCTCATAGAATACTTATCCATTAAATGACTTTTACATGAACTTTCATATCGTAGGTTTTACATGCTTCAACTGTGCCCACCCCCAGTTGTGATTTGAGCCGGGAGGGCCTCCGACGTGCCGCCGGTATGAGGCACCGAGCCGCAATCTGTGGGGACCGCTAAAATAGCTCTTGGATTGTTCGCGAACAACGAAACACAGTTTAATCATGCACTTTTGTTTTTTATCTAATCGTCGCCGCCATCTTATGGAGTCAGTCCAATGTAACGGGTTGCCTGTTCGAGTCGTCTGGCAAGCAGACGAAAGACTTCTAAAGGAGAGAAAGAAAGAAAAAAAAACGCGTGGGAGGGTCCCAATCGATGTCACTTTGACAATCAAGCTTCGTAGTACTCTTAATGGATATTGGCTGATTGATCACGCCAAATAGAGCCTCGATTTAATAAAAAAAAAAAAAAAATCTAAGATCAAAGTCTGAAGCAATCGAGACAACCAGGGCCACACGGAAACTAAATTAAACATGTCCACGCATCAGAGTTGATTGCACGCAAGTCATTGTGATCCCCTTTGGGTAGCGGTTAAACTCAAAACTTGTCAAGGGCGTGACCCACTTAAGTGAGTGTCTAATTATTGAAAAAGCCTTCATTTATTATGAGATGCCAATGACACACTTCAGCTGACCACTAATAATAAATTACCGATTGTATGTGTGTGACATTGACTGTTGTCAGCTCGATTGTCTTCCAAGCAGATTCGGGAGGGAAAATAAAAAAATGCCACCCCTCACTACAGGATCATTGATCAGGATCAACTTTAATCAATTGGCAATTTACTTGAATGTATTACGTGTGTACCCCGCTTCAGGCGCTAACATGATTTATGACCCCAGTTAGCCTTTCTTCTCTCACTATGGCTATTTTCCCACTTTATTGCCCTATATGTAACAAAAAGTCACTTTGCCCCCTTTTCTTAGGAGCTGGTTCCGGTGGCGAGGCCAAAGGACCAGACTCGATGAGTTTCAAGCGAAATGTCCGAGAAGTCAGGGCAGAGCACCAAGGCAAAGGATGGCGGCAAAACCAAGTATGCGACCCTTAGCCTCTTCAACACCTACAAAGGCAAGTCTTTGGAAACCCAGAAGACTGCAGGTAAGACCTCGCCTGCCCCTCCTTTAAATTGTTGCATTTCCAGGTTTTTCGATTGAGACTGTCGAGTACTATAACGGCCTCCTCTTTTTGCATTAGTTGCTGCTAGACATGGGCTGCAAAGTCTGGGTAAAGTTGCTGCCAGCAGGCGCATGCCCCCTCCGGCTAACCTGCCCAGTTTGAAAGCGGAGAACAAGGGCAACGACCCAAACGTTAACATCGTCCCCAAAGACGGCAGCGGCTGGGCATCGCGGGGCGAGGGGGGAGAAGAGAGGTACGGTGGTCTTCATTTTTGTGTTTAGAGGCTACTGTGAAAGTTTGGCTTTGGACCATCTCCCATGAATTTGTTCACCCCAGGCAACAAGAGACACCCCCACCTCAACCCAAGCCAGTCGTGGTCCCGCCTCAAGAACCTCCCACAGGGGCAAGCCGCTCCTGGGCGAATAGCAAGCAGACCCAACTAGACGGTAAGAACTCAGGCTCGGATTTAATTTCGCACAAAGTCCCCTATGAATCTCCTACGTAAATCTTTTTTTAATGCTACTGACAGGAGCTCCACGCGTGAGCAGCCACTTCCACCAAGAGTTCCCCAGCTTGCAAGCGGCCAGCGATGGCGAGAAAGACGGCCAGCAGGAGGAGGACGAGGAACCGTACGGACCGGGCCCCAGCCTCAGGCCTCAAAGTATGGCCGCGGTTGACTATTTAGATGTCGTTCATTGTTTGTTTGGAGCCACGGGCCGCTTAATAAACCCATCTCCTTGGTTAGATGTCGGCAGTTGGCGTGAAGGCGGGGGGAGGAATTTAAACGCCGCGTCCAGCCCCTCCGAGATGGACAACAGGCCCCCCGAGGACGGAAGCGCCGAGCCCGATACCTCCCCGACCCACGAGGACGCCGACGAGGCCGGCCGAAACGTAACCACTGACGGCCAGAAGGAGAAGCGGGACGGCAGGGACAAGCTGCAGGCCTCTCAGCCGAAACTTAACGGGGGCCAGCAGCCACCTGCAGGGGTGCCCCCCCACTTTGACCCCACGTTCAGGAGCATGATGCCACCTTATGTACGTCTGCTACCGCAATGTGAAACCTTTGCGCTCGTTCTGTCTCACCTTTGGCATATTTTTCCCGTTTCAGATGTTTCACGCGTACCCTCAAGTGACCCAAGGCCCGAGGCAAGCCAATGTCCTCCGATACACCATGCCACAAGATGGCGTCAGGTGGGTCCCTTGTTGTTTTTCCCTCTGTGCCAGGCGGTGCTTGGCATCAAAGTACCATCATCATTTTGAGGGTCCTGTTCATCACTGACGACGTGGTAACTTGATGAATCATTTTGCTTCAGGGCTCCTCGCTCGGCACGACCACAACAGCCTCCCCCTCAGGCTTGGCTCCAAGATCCGGACCGACCTTCGATCATAAGCGCAACGGAGCTCAAAGAGCTGGACAACTTGGACACCGATACCGATGAAGGCTGGGCAGGTCAGTAAAACTAATGTTTGAATAAGTCCTTGCGCTTGTTCTCTCTTTTTTTATTTTTTTTATTTTTAAACATTTGATCTATTTCTCATTCCAGGAGCTCAGATGGAAGTAGACTACACGGAGAAGCTGAACTTCAGTGATGATGAGGAGAACCAAGCTGCTAAAGAAAAAGGAGAAAACTGGCAAGTGTTTTACTTGGTTGTTCACAATCACTTCTTCACAATTAAAAAAAAAAAATATATATATAAAGAAGGCAGTGCTTATTTTATTACTTTAAGACTACGTAATTTGAAGACCTTGATTTTGATCACATTTGTTGAATCTGTAAAGAATGTCCACCCTTTATTTCATTTATCTTTTTTTTTTTTTTTTTTTTTTTCCAGGGAGTGGATAGGCAAAGTGGAACGTATGAGATCGCGTCCCCCTGACGTTCAGGAGGGTTCAGATGAGCACGGAGACGGTAAAACTTCACGGGCGGACATTGTCGATCCCAGAGCGCCGTCGCCCGGCACCGCGGGCCACTACAACAAAGCACCTGCTCTGCAAGACTACCAGGTAGTCACGCATTGTGCACGTTACACGGTGGATAAGCCACATAATCAATCCCTGCTATTGTATTTATTCCCTAGGGCGGCTCTCGCGTCATTAGCGGCGGCGCCCAGCGCGGCAGCAAACCGCCGTCCGGAGTCGCTGCCGCCGACGAGGACTCGGAGGCTTGGCGGCAGAAACGCAAGAAGTCATCTGAAGTTTCCGAAGCCGTTGAGCGGGCGAGGCGCAGGAGAGAGGAAGAGGAACGCCGAATGGAAGAGCAGCGCCTCGCCGCGTGCGCCGAAAAACTGAAACGACTCAACGAGAAACATCGCCAGTCGACCGAGGGTCAAGCCAGTCTGCCTCAGGCAGCTTGCGGTGAGGGTTCAGCGCCGCAAGAAGAAGCCCAGCCAACTCCCGAGCTCGCATCGAGCCCCGCACCCGCAGTCGCAGTTTTACAGCCACAGGCCTCCGTAGTACAAACTCATCCACCCGAGAGGGCGGACCAAGATTGGGCGGAGAACAAACTAGAGCAAATGGAATCAAACGCCGAGGAAGAGGACAAAGAGGAGGCACCTCTATCCCATCGTCCCACTTCCCCTGTGGTCTCGGCCCCCGAGCAGCTGACCGAAGCAGAGAGCGCCTCGGCAGAGGTCGAGCCGCTCGGCGACGAGAACCAAGCTGAACGGACAACAGTGCCTATCCGAGACTATTTCAACATGGAGGACAACAGAGGTGAGAGAAAATGTCAGACTGTGAAAGCGTTTCACCAGTTCACAACATGAATGTCCACAAAGTACTAAAATTGGCTGCATGCCTTTGATTTGATGCAACAGTTTTATTATTTTTTTATATATAATTTGTGTGCTTCTGTTTACAGTGGACGAAGCGCACCCGTCCCTGCCTCATATGGACACCCCCAGCAGTGAGGACGTGGCCATCGCCACCCCGCTGCTGGAGGGAGAGGCGGCCGCTGCTATGCGTCCTTCCCTCACCTCCGGCTACTCCAAACAGTTTCAAAAATCCCTGCCGCCTCGTTTCCTCAGACAGCAGGTGAAACCAAATCCATATTTCTCTTTTCCTCTTCAGCTCAAATGTCTTGATGGAAGCGCACGTTCAATACTGTACGTTTACTTTATTGGTCTCCTAGGAGCAAATGAAGCAGCAGCAATGGCAACAGCAGCAGCAGCAACATAGTGGGGGCTCTGTGTCCCCGTCGGGTAGTGGTGGCGTTCCAGCTGCCCAACAGCCGCAGCAACACCGCTCAATGTATCAACCCATCGGGCCCCATCACCAGCACTTGGCCTCAATGGGCTTTGACCCCCGCTGGATCATGATGCAGTCCTACATGGACCCTCGCATGATGTCCAGCCGCGCTCCCATGGACATGCCCGCCAATATTCACACTGGTAAATAAAGGAAAGACAGCCGGACATGCATAAACAAACACCAGATCAAAGTCTTTTTATATTTCTGTGCCCCGTTAAGCAGACTGCTAAATTAATCTCTCCATCCTCAGGGAGGATCCCCCCGAAGCAGATAGCACGCCGCGAGCCAGGGGACAACTCCAGCTCCAGTTCAGACTCCTTCGACCATTTGACCCGACCCATCCGTGACCATGGCATGCCACCTGACTCGAGGATGGTGTGGGGGTCCGACCCGTACCCACCGTCGGAACCACTGTCGTCTGTAACTCCTCCGAAAGGGTGTGATGACAGCAAGGAGCCAAGGTAGCAAAACAAAAGAGTGAATCAGCAAATTCTTAGGGTCCGACGTCTAACAATGTGTTTCTCGGATTTAGGATTGACTCCAGTTTAGATTTGGAAAGGGGTTTACCGCCAATGTATCCCAAGGAGCACAGTGGCTTGGACTCGCGCAAGAGTAACTTCTTTCGGGACTCGCCCGAACCCATACCAGCCTTTTCACAGAGCCCAGATAACGTGCCTGGACCTATAGACCGGGTTCCCGTCGCCTCGAGCTTCGACCCCGATGAGTCTGGTTTGCCGAGCGGGGAAGAAGTCGAAGCGCTAGGGAAAGCTATGCTGCAGAGAAGTGTCTCCCAGGGCTCCTCGCAGTCACTAAAGCTGGACGAGCCCAGGTTTGATGTGCTCCCGCTGGGGAGCAAAGCACTTGAGCTTCAGGACACTGTTGACCGGGCGGACGATAAGTCTCCGAACGAACTCTTCACACCGGCAGCGTTGACCAACAACAGAGCCACGCCGCCGTCCGACGGGCTTCACAAACCCGAGAAGCTGCCTCTACCTGTTCCCAGCAAACAGAAGGTTGAGCTACGCTGGGGCGGGAGGCCCGGCCGCAGAGAAGGACCGGGGGGAGAGAGACCTCTCCGCAGGTCTGGGCCAATTAAGAAGCCTGTTCTAAGAGATATGAAAGAAGAGCGAGAGCAAAGGGAAGAAAGAGAGAAACGCCACGAGAGAGGAGAAAGAGGGGATAGGACCAAGAAGGACCAGTCCTCCAAAGCTCCCTCTGTGGCTGCTGCCGTCTCTGTCGCCACGGTGGCGGCAGCCGCCACGGCTTCACCAGCGACTGAAGGACCCAGTGCGCAAGGCGAGGGCAAGAGAGAAGCTGCCGAGGTTGAGGAAACGCAGATTTGCCTTCCCAAAGCCAGAGAGTCCCTAACATCTTCCGGGGTCCCGACGTCTTCCTCCCAGGAAGATAAAGTTGACAAACCGCTTAGCAACGAAAAGCACGCGGAACCTAAACTGCCCTCCCGAAAGGAGTCAAATATCGCTCTCCGTAACTACCGGCGAGAAGAGAGGGAACGAGACCGTGAGCGGGACAAAGATGTGGACAAGGACAGAGACAGGGAGTGGCCGCTCGATGCCAATTTCAAAGGTCGGGGTCGAGGGGAGTATTACTCCAGAGGCCGCAGCTTTCGCGGGACGTACAGCGGCAGAGGGCGAGGCGGTCGCGGTCGGAGCAGAGAGTACCCTCACAGAGAACCTCGATCCCGCTCGGATTTACCCTCTGGAGCGGCGGCCTTCCGGAACAGGGAGGAAAGCGAGACGCGTAGCGAGAGCTCCGACTTTGAGGTCATACCGAAGCGCAGACGGCGACGCGGCTCGGACACGGATTCCGAAAGTGAGGGCGGGAGGGAGTCCGCTAGCGATACCGGGCCATCCGATCGCGAGCCCAGCGCCAAGCCCAGCCGACCGCTTCGACGCGATTTCCCCGGCGAGGTGCGGTCTGGCCTCCACAAGCCGGGCTTTGGACCACCTCACGTGGGGGACAAAACGGGGTCTCGGTTTGATGATGAAGGCAGGCCCAAACCAGGGTTTCTTCCCAAAGGAGAGCCTTCTCGGCGAGGAAGAGGAGGCTTGTACAGTCGGCGTGGTGTAGCCAGGGAACGTGGCGGCCCTCGCTCGGCCCCACTGAGAAGACCGATGGGCAGAGACTCCTTATCTCAGTGGCCTTCCAAGCCTATGGAGACATTCAGACCCGAGGACATGGAGTCCACATCAAGATACGATCATCCGCTGTCGGATCGACGGCCACCGAGATCTGATGGCAAAAGATTCATGGACGGGGGCCCTCAGAGTAGCAGAGAGAGACCTCGCCGATCCAGACCGGCAAGACCTCCCAGGCAAGATAAGCCGCCCCGCTTCCGGCGGCTAAAGGAACGAGAGGCAGCGGTGCTGGCGAGCGGAGATCCAGGTTCGGGTCGACCTGTGTCTCTCCCCCCTGTGCCTGCTCCTGCTCTCGCTGGCGCTGCCATATCTGCACCCGCATCTGTCTCACCCACCTTATCAAGAGCTCCAGGGACTCCCTTGACCGTACCTGCAGAAGTGGCTGCGCCCGCACACAATCTCCCCGCTCCCCACGACGGTCCCTTTTCCAAGACCGCCGCCGCAGTCGGAACCAAGTCCCCGGATTTGTCCAATCAGAACTCCTCCGATCAAGCCAACGAGGAATGGGAGACGGCCTCCGAGAGCAGCGACTTCAATGAGAGGAGAGAGCGAGAGGAGAGGCGAGGAGCACAGGAGGCCGCCGGTAACGCGGCCGCCGCCCCGGCGCCTGCGCCCCTTCTGCGCTCGCTGACGCCCAGTAAAAGCCCCCCTGAGGGAGTGGTCTCGCCCAAGCGAGATGGAGCCGCCGCTGGCAAGAGGAGCTTCTCCAGCCAGAGGCCTATTGAGAGACAGAATCGAAGAGGTAACAGTGGAGCCAAGTCAGGTCGCAGCTACGGTGGGCCCAAAGGGGACCGAAGGGGAGGAGCCAAAGGAGGCCGCAAAGGGTGAGTTTGCAATACTGATTGGGCATAAATTGATCGAGTCATTTATTTACGATTTCGACACACTTAGAATTGTGAGCTCCAGTGGCCAAGCTGAAATGTCTTTTTTCCCACTTCAGCCCCGGCCTTCAGCCAAACTCTGACGGGACGGCAACAGCCTCCGGATCGTCGAGGTCCGCCAAAGATCAGGCTGCACGACGCAAAGATGAGGCCAAGCTGGCTGTCAAGAAGCCCAAAGAAAATGCTCTTTCTCAGTTTGACCTTAACAATTATGCCAGTGAGTTAACTTTTTTTTTTTAACCAATTAAATTCTTTCTGCCCATCTTAAAAAAAACTAATACAAATGTCCGTTGTTCTAGGCGTGGTCATCATCGACGACCACCCTGAGGTCACCATCACAGATGACCCGCAGTGCAGCACTCACGACGACGGTTTTACTGAGGTGGTCTCGCGCAAGCAACAGAAACGTCTCCAAGATGAGGAGAAGCGGAAGAAGGAAGAGCAAACTACTCAGGTATGACAACCTGACACATTATCATAAGGTTGTGCCTTTTGGTGGGCCATATTTCTTTTTTCTATTTAGCCAGCATGGAATTTTTTTTTCTCTTTGTTTCATGGTATAAATTTCAATGTCTGATTTCAGAATTGGGGTAAAAAAGGCTCCGGTGAAAAGAGCAGAGGTGGTGGAGGAAAGTTACCTCCAAGATTTGCTAAAAAACAATCGTCGCAGCAGCAGCAGCAACAACAACCGCAGCAGCAACAGCAGCTGCCACAACAGGCTCCTCCCACACAATCTCAACCTGCAGCACCAGCATCCAGCCCTCAAGTCCAACAACAGCCCGCCATCTCTGCCCCTCAGCATCCTCACCTGGCGCCCTCTCAGCCAGCCGCACCCCCTCAGACCCTGGAAGCGACGGTGCCCTCTGTGCCGGCCGCCACCGTGGAATTCACCTCAAAGAGCCTCCCCGCCACCACAAGCGCCGCACAAACGCACGGCAATCTGGGAACCGAACTGTGGGAGAAGAAAGTGTCTGGCCCGCCCGTCCTCCCTGATGTTAAGAAGCGTATGTTCTTGAGATGCCTGCTGCTTTTTTTTTTTTTTAATAAACATCTTGACTGTTTGGTGAAAGTAATCCCTTTTTGATTTGTCGGCAGTGGGTCCCATCAGTCCTCCTCAGCCTCCTTCTGTGAGTGCCTGGAACAAACCTCTCACCTCCTTTACCGGCACAGTTTCCACCGAGGTTTGTTTCATTCTTTTTTTTTGATTTTTTTTTTTTTTTTTTTTGTCATGCATGCAAACATGGCAACCCCTTAAAATACTGAAAATGACATACCTATTATTTTCTGTCAGGGTGGCAAATCCGGCACAGAGGGTGGCGTAGAGTTGCCCATCGACACTATTCAGTTCGGGGCGCCGTCGTCGGCGGGCAGCACGGACAGCGACGGCGTTCCCGCTCTGCTCGAGACCGCCACGGACAACAAGCTTCCCGCTCCGAAAGAACAGAGACAAAAACAACCTCGCGCTGGACCCATCAAAACACAGAAGGTGTGTTTTGATCGTCTAATATTCTCGCAAATAAAAAAATCTTAACTGCTGTCATTGATCTTTTCCCTCAGCTGCCTGACATGGAGCCCGTAGAACCCAAGGAATACAAGCCGGGTCCGATTGGCAAAGAGCGCTCCCTGAAAAACCGCAAGGCAAAAGACGCCCGCGGAGGTGAGGGCGAGGGCATGGAGGCGGGAGTGCCGGCGGGCATCGTCGTCAGCAGAGCCGCTGCCTCCAGCCCCCCCACCAGCGACGCCGCTGTCGGCGAGCTGGGCCGGGACATCGAGGGCATGATCACGGTGCCGTCGGTGGAGTACACCAGCAACTCAAAGGTAAAACAATCTTTTACCTTGTGAGTTACTGAGATTTAGCGAAAATCTTTTCTTTTCAGGAGTCTGTCACAGACTACACCACCCCTTCATCCTCGCTCGCTGACAGCGTTTCATCCGGAAACAACAAAATGGAAGAGAGTCTGGTTGCCAACGTGAGTGCCCAAGTACACATTTTAAGCCAGGACGACCAAACGTACAACGTTTTCTGGCTTCTTCTCAGGTGGCACTTCCACACTCGTTGCCTCTTCCCCGACGAGAGACCTTGCAGCAGAGCTCCCCTCTCAGCACAGTCTCCCCAGCTACCGTTGACCTAACACTAAAGGTATACAATGCTCAAGTCATAAGCACAGGTTTGATGGCAGACCTCATTTGATTGTCAAATTCATCATAAAGTATCTGTATCTTTACCCATTTGTTTAATGTCTCAGATGGAGTCCGCTCGCAAAGCCTGGGAGAACTCGCCCAGTCTGGAGAAGAACTCCCCAGTCACCTCGTCTTCCTCACCCATCACCTCCTGCGCCTCCTCGTACTCGTTCTCCTCGGCGTCCATGCAGCAGATCCCCGTGGCGTCCGTCACCCCCAGCACGTCACTTTCCGGTAACAGACACCGAAATGCGACATTTGGTCGGTGTCAAGGTGGCAGTATGTTAATGATGAAATGTTCCACCCAGGTTCAGGCACCTACACGACGTCGTCCCTAGGCACCAAGACCACCACTGCCTCGGACCCCCCGAACATCTGCAAGGTGAAGCCTCAGCAACTGCAGGGCGGCAGCCTGACCTCCAGCGGCGGCAGCAGCTTTTCCCAACTGAGCTGCGTGCCCCCACTGCTGCCCCAGCAGCAGCAACAGACCCCGCAGGTGTACGTGTCTCAGTCTGCAGCAGGTGAGACAGACTCGCTTTGGAAACAAGCCCCGCCCCCCCTTTTTTTTTTTTTTTTTTTTTTTTTTTTAAATCGGTACTGATGAATGTAGGTTCTGCAGCTCAGATTCCAGCCTTCTACATGGACACTAGCCATCTTTTCAGCACCCCACACCCTCGCTTGGCTCCTCCCTCTTTGGCGCAGCAGCAAGGCTATCAGCCCGGTCTCTCTCAGGTAGGCAAAGTTCTCTATCGTAGTCCACATAAAGTACAATAACAACATGGTGGGTACATTTTAATGGGCGTTCTTTGTCAGTAAGCAAGGGGGACTCGATGAGAACAAATCATTTTTGCTCAGCTTGGCCAGCGTGCGTCCAAAACCAGATGAAATCGTCTTTGCAATCGTAATCGAGCGGGCTTTCTGTTCAGCCAACAGCCGTGCAGCAGATACCAATCCCCATCTACGCTCCACTACAAGGGCAGCCCCAGCACCAACACACGCACCAGGCCCAACTGGGACTCGGCGCCGGTCCTTCGGTCTCTCAGCCCCAGGACCTATTCAGCTCCTCGCTGCAGCCGTACAGGTTCTGCTCATGTGACTTTGTGAGCCACCTCTAGCGGGAGGTGTAAACTCACTCCACGTTGTCGTGTCGCTTCAGGTCTCAGCAGGCGTTCATGCAGAGCGGCCTGTCGCAGCCCTCCATGATGCTGTCGGGGCCCTCGCTGCATAGCTACCCGGGCGTGCAGGCGTCCGAGCTGGGCAAGCCGCAGTCCAGCCTGGCCTACCAGCAGCCCTCCTCCACCCAGCACATCCCCATCCTCTTTGAGCCGCAGCTCAACCAGCCGTCTGGCATGGGGGGCTCCCAGCTCATTGACACCCACATGCTGCAGGTATTCACACGGCGACTGGATTAAAAAAAAAAAAAAAAAAACAATTACAAGCATGTAACCGTGGTGTTTTTTGTGGCTTTAGGCTCGTCAGGGGATGAGTCAGCATTCCAACATGTACTCGGGGCAGGTGCAGCAACATGGACAGAGTAGTTACTACAGCAACACCCAGTCTCCCAGTTCTGCCATGCAGCAGGTAAACTATTGCCTCAAGTCACACTCTCATTGGCAGTTTTAGGACTTGGGCCCCATCTCATTTCACATACCAAAATTGTAAGTGTTCCAAATAAAGCACCTTCTCCTTCCAGGTGACAGTTCCCTTGCCAGGTTCCCAGCTCTCCCTGGCCAATTTCGGCTCGGGCGGCGGTCAGCCCCTCTTGGCCATGCCGCCCACCCCTCCGCAGGCGCAGCCCCCCAACATCGGCAGGCAGCCGCCAATCTCCCAGCCGTACCGAGGCCTCATGGGGCCTGGCCACGGCCACAGCCACAGTCACAGCCACAGTCATAGTCATAGTCATAGCCACAGCATGATGCAGGCTCCCACCAGCAAGGTACCATTTTGTAGTGTTGTCATTATTTTCAAAGACTAAAATTTGTATATATCTTTGTCGTGTGTATGCAGCTTTGATTTACACCTTAATGTGCTGTAGATGGACATAGACCTCAAGCTGTTTGGTGCCGGGATGGATGTGAAGACCGTAACGCCTCCAGTCAGCGCCCGGAGCACCACGCCAACATCCAGCCCTTACAGGTAAAGCATCCCTAAGTCGTACTAAATCCCTATTTTGGAGGAAACGTTTTGCTGGTATGGCCCAAAATGAACGGTGATCTTGGAATTGGTGTTGTAAGACTGCTACGTCTCCATCCAGGACAAGCTCCACCTCCCCCAGCAGCCAGTCGGCCAAGTTGAACAGCATGTTGTACCAGAAGCAGTTTCAGCCCAACTCTGCCAGCATGAGAATGACTCAGCACTTCCCCGGCCAGTTCAACCCTCAGGTGGGACTCTGCATGCAATCTTGTAAGACTTGAGCAGCTTTCAAAATGCTGATGCACATTTAGGCCAGTAGAGGGCGGTGTGTATCAAGACATTTTGGTACAGCTCTGAGCATGTTTGGTGAACACTGACAAAACGTTAAATTGATAAATGTGGACCACCAAAATAGCTTCTTGTGCTACAATTATTCCAATTTATCCCCATTGTTTTCTAAAATGGACTTTTCACCTGTGTACTCACAGCTTCTGTCTCAAGCCAACATGGTGTCCCCCCTTGTGCGGGCACCTCACACCAACTCGTTTGGAGGCGGTGGCATGCAGCGCTCGGCCATGGGCCCACCCATGACCCCCAACATAGGTATGGGCATGGGTGGTAGCGGTGGTGGCCTGATGCCCCACCCCAGGCCTCAGCACCCACAACAGCACAGCCAGCACCCTCCCCCCCGGGGGCCTGGCGGTCCCCCCATGCCACCCAGGGGCACGCATGCTGCCCTGAAGGCTGAACAGGACCTCAAGGTCAGCATTTTAGGTTCTTTTTTTTTTTCTAATATTATCCATATATCTATACTTTTCACTTTTTTGTGAGTAGCATGTATTGGGACTGATAAGATACTTTGGTCTGCCCTCAGGCCAAGCAGCGCGCCGAGGTCCTGCAGTCCACCCACAAGTTCTTCTCGGAACAGCAGCAGCTCAGCAAGGCGCTCAAGCCGCCGGCCCAGCTGCTGGACACCTCCCCGCCCCAGATGGCACAGCTGCCGCCCCCCAACTCTAACCCCAACCTCGATGCCGAGAAGCCACCTCAAGTCTCCTCTGCGTCGTTGGCGTTGTCCAAGCCCGTCCGCACCGGACCCATCAAGCCGCAGGCCATCAAGCCGGAGGAGGGCAAGTAAAAACGGGAGAATCCAAACAGCCAGCCGGCCGGCCGCCTTTTATCAGCTGCGTGTGCACACGCATGTTTGGGAAAACGTAGAGGAGTTGACACAGATGTGTGCTGCTCACTTTTTGTTTTTGTTTTTTTTATTGCTCTTTTTCTTTTGACTTCAGCTCCTTTTTTTAAGAGAGGATCACTCTGACCTGTTTAGCTAATGACAGAACCTCTGTTATTTTTCTTTTTTGTAGTGGAAACAATCTTGTCGAGGGAGACACGGTCGAACTAATCGTGACATTCGAGCATCATTTCACACCACGAAACATCCCAAATTGTCTCCACAGCCCCCCCCACTACCATGTGAAAGCTGATCTCACCATGCACGTGTGTGTTGTGTGTGCGCGTGTGTGACAGGATGCTCCTGTATATTTAACCAAAGGTTAAAACAGCACAGGGAGAATGTTGTAGTGCTCTCACACACTCTTACACACACACACGCATTCTTTACGAGAACACAGAAGGAGCTGCAATGTGAACTATGTTGGCAGATTTTTTTTTTTTTTTTTTTTTATATTATAAATATATATCTATATATGCTGATGAGAAGCATCAGTCCTGTTTTCTCCATGTCTGCCTTCTGTCCCAAACAAGCAAACAAACAAGCAAAGAAGCCGAGCACGCTCCGGTCTCTCGTCTCTTCTTCGCCTCCTCCATCGGAGGCTCCCCTCACACAAAATGGCTGACCCCCCCCCTGTTTTCTAGGCAGGAAAAGGAAGAGCTTTGGAAGATGGGTGAGTGGATGATGGATGGATGAATGAATGAATAAGAGAGGGAGGGAGTTTCATGTTTTTGTTTCTCTTTTCATTTGTTTTGTTGTACTTGTACAGGGGTTACATCGCTGTATTAAAATATGTACGGTCTTATTTACATTCTCTTGGTTTGGTTACAGAAACTAATAAAAATAAAATACTGTTAAAAGAGGAGTCCAGTGTGCGCTCACTGGTTAAGTTGATATCTTGGAAAAACATTTGAAACTTGTTTTGGGTGAGTTGCCCATTTTAAACCTTTTATTTCAAAAGAACAATGTACATTAGTTGACTACAGTGTCCATGCAATATCATGTCAACTAGTCACACACTGTACACTTAATTATTTGTACACACGCGTCAATGAATCAATCATTTTATGCGGCAAGTGCACGCCAAAGCAGCAGGTGGTAAAACGTCAAACTTGGGTACAATATTAGTCTAACGTTCCTGTGGTGTATAGACACAAACACAATCGGGTACAAAAATAATCATATCCGTCCTGGATACTGGTGCGCTGGGCCTGCCTGCTATTCCACAATTACTTTTTATTCGATCACAATGTCATGTTTTTACCTTTTTAACTGGAATTATTTTTTACATTTTTTGGGGTGCTACTTTTCCCCCCATATTTTTAAATGTAAAAAATGAAAAACATGTTTAGTGAAATTACACAGTCATTTAAGAATGTAACTATACACTTTTGCAGTTTTAAGTCATTTAATTTCAAAGAAATGTCACAATTACACACCAAAAATAACATACAAATCCAAAGTTAAAAGGTAAAACTTGTTAAGTTATAACGTGTATGAAAAATAAAGTTGTGGTGGGCTTCTGTAGACTTTGAGGCAGCCTTAACAAAACTCTGAGTCTTTTCATGTTGTGGCTCGGGGCCCTTAGGCCTCGGCAGGGGGTCGCCCCAGTCGGAGGTCGTAGGAGACCATGTGGAAATTGTCCCAGGCGAAGAGCTTCTTCTGCGCCGGGTTGTAGTCGATCATGCTGTTGTAGCGGTACTTGTTTGCGAAGGGAACCGCCAGGGGGCGTCCGCGGCCGCTTTCCGTATCGAATACATAGTTGACGGTGGTGTTCGCTGCCCCGTAGCTCGCCACAGTGTAGAGGCGGCCGCACACGAGGAAGGCGTTGGCCGCGCTGTTCTTGCGGATGTTGGTCTCCCAGCTCTTGGTCACCCGCAGGTCGTGCGGGTCAAGCCGGGATAGCACCACGGCGCCCTTAGCCTTGCTGGTGGAGTAGATTGCCCACAAGCCGCGCTCGTCTACCGCCAGGTCGATGTCGGTGTAGCCGCCCCAAGAGTACGGGAACTGACCGTGGAAGCCGGCGTGCGGCAGGTCGCGCCGCGCCGCCACGCTCTCCGACGCCAGGTCGAAACGGATCAAGGTTCGGCTGCGGCGACGCTGGTAGTACAGGGAGCCGCGGTACAGGACGGCGCCCGTGCCTTCCAGGGGCTCTGGTAGTAACACCACCTGGGTGACGTCACAAAAGGTTAACACCTTTAAAATAGGTCTCAAAATGAAGAACTTTGTTAATTGCTGCTTTCAAGTCAAATCATTTGAATTGTACAACCAAAATCAGCCAACTTTTTTGGTTTAAAAAAATATTTCCAAAGAATAGCCACCTTGGTAGGAAAGCCCTTGGAGAGCTGCTCCATGTCTTCGTATCCAAACAGCTGCCTGACGTCGGAGCCGACCGTATCGATTCGCCACGCCATGGCCGGCCCGTATGGTGCCACCGCCTCGGGGTCCTGCATCCACACGCCGTATTTGCCTGCGATGCTGTCAGCCTTCCTGTGAGTGACTGGCGCCGACACGGACACCAGCACGCCGCAACCTGGACCACACAGGACCGAGGGAAATTCCAGGTCCAGTAAGTCAAGACTAACTTAACTGTATTTATCTTTCAGATGCAATGCAGACATTTGAGGTGAATCATTTTTAATACAGTTGCCTCCCAATATATTTAAGAGCCATGTTGAAAATTTCACAGTATGCCAGCTTGGTGACCTAAGCCTGTGGTGCTTTCCCGCCAGGTGCAGGATTTGGCAACACAACAGCTTGCCTGTGTGGAGAGCACATGCAATGATTCCCCCCCCTTGAAGAGACGGTGGACAGCTCTAAAAAAAAAAAAAACACTTGCTGAAAAAGTCCAGAGTAAGCCATGCTGTCGTGATGCTGCTATTCTGGACTCCAACGTGACTGTTTATTAATAGCAGTGTCACCATGGGAGCTACTTTTTGGGGTTGTCATGTTAGAGGCCCAGACTTGACAACATCGCTTGACGTGATTGTATTTACTCGAAAGCTGCACACCGAACAAATTGACCGCGTTACATGTCATTTTTTTTCGTCAGGGAGTTGAATCCAATATCTCTCATATTCATAGTAGGAATCATGTCTTGTCTTTTAGTTATTAAATGTTATGTCTATTGATAGTCTCCAACCTGTGTATTCTTCAGGAGCCGGAACTTCGGTCACCTCGGCCTTGAGCTCCTGGAAGCCTTGCTGCCACACCGAGTCTGTCACATAAACACAGAGCCAGAGGTGTTAATGTGACGAATCCCGTGCTGGATTAGAGGACCACCTGACCTCTTAAACTCATGCTGTCCCCCGGTCTGTTGGGACGGGCCATCAGGTGGGACACAGGGCTCGAACCTGAACACACAAAACGTCAGTCAGGTTTTTTTTATGTCATGGCACGGACAAATCCAGGCCATTTGTAAACTGGTCGTTTGCGAGGGCGACAGCAGGGAATGCGACGACAGGAAGTGGACACTCTCTCGACGCATTCCCAGCTGCTGCGGAGACAGACAGTCGGAAGACGGCGTGACGCTGTGGGCGCTCCTGCTGGGTGACCCCGTTAAATTCAGAAGACATTTCTGGGCTTTGAAATCCGGAGAAATAACCGAGATTTGATCAAATCCTTGACTTGCTTGTGTTATTGCTTTTCAAGTTGAGAGAAAGTTCAAGGCATGCTCCGTGCAGTGGCACACAAACAACAAGGTTTAATGATGCAGAAATCCTTTTTAATGGCTTTCAGGTGGAGCCTGCAGATGATGATGATGGAGACATGCTGGCAAGAAATGCATGCGACATGGGAAATGTCAACGTTTGGAAAACAGAACAGGAAGAAAAAAAAAACGAGGTGAATGGACCGTCATTCATCAGCACTGCAGGTAGGTAAACACATTCTAATCCCGTTTGTGTGTGTGGTCCAGATGGGCCTCCATCTTTGTTTATCATCCAGAGGGTTTCCATAGCCCCCCCTTCTCTGGTTAGGGTATTTCTTTCCTCCCAAAGGATTTTTTTTAAAACATAATATTATTGCGTGCTTTTGTCTTAATAAAAAATACAAATTTCATGGAATGAATTGAACTTGCATCTCAAGGCACGACTGATGCACACAAAGTCCAACCTCAGGGAATGGATTTATTCCTCACACATGGGGGGCTTGTGTGTGTTTGGGGGGGTCAGCAAACTAGCACGAGGGAGTAATAAAATGGATGTTTGACCCCCTGCAAATGTGCAACAGCAGAGCTTAAGCTCCTTGGTTCCTTGTATGGAGCTGCTGACCCCCCCCCCCCCCCCCCCCACTGGCGTCATTAAAAGCCTCGAGTGCATAACCTCCGTTTCCAGGGTGAGCATTGCATTTCAAGCCCTCCCCCCCTACTTTGTACTTTGCTCGCCATGCCAAGGAAAGTGCCCCTCATTAAGGCTCATAGCTAGCGAGCTCACCCACCTGGAGTAAGCTGAGCCGTGTGTCTGTTTATGCATATTCAATTTAAAATATTCGTCTGTACTCTCTGTCATATATATATATATATATATATATATATATATGTGTGTGTGTTTGTGTATATGTATATATATATATATATATATATATATATACACGTATATAGTATATGTGTACATACATACATACATACAACTGCCTTCCATAATTATTGCCAGTCCTGGTTAAGATGTGTTCTATAGCTTCAAATACCGAGAAGAAAAAAAAAAACTAAAACCCAACCTTTAATTCAAGTGCATTTATTCGGTAGAAAAAAAATTACACATTTAGAATATATATATATATATATATATATATTTTTTTTTTTACATCAAGTCATTTCTGCCACAATTTTCAGCACCCATGACGTTAATACTTCATACAAGCCCCTTGTGGTAGCAAAATAGCACCTAATGGTCATAAAATGTGGGAATACAGAAAGAGGGATCTTGGACTATTCCATTTTCCACAATCGCTCTAAATCATCCAGCGACCTGGGTCCTCTCCTCTTTAGCTCACTCCACAGGTTTTCAATGGGGTTGAGGTCTGGGGACTGAGATGGCCATGGGAGGAGCTTGATTTCTACCATTTTCAGTATGCTGCAATAAAGATTAAATTCATTTTAAGGCTTTATGACTCATCTTAACCAGGGCTGGCGATCATTATGTAAACCGTATTTCGAGGGCACGGATTGACTGCATGGAGTGGGTGACATCTTGTGCAAATTCTGTTGTGCTTCTTACCTCCAGCAGGTCTCATCGGAGCACCGCCCGACACGGAGGGGGTCTGCGGCGGACACGGTCTGCTCCTCAGCCTCTCCGTCTCCCTCAGGATCTCCTCCGAGCGTCTCTGAAGCGAGCCCAGCTCCCTCTCCAGCCGCTCTTTCTCTCCCTGGAGGAGGTTCCTCTCGCCCACCGCCCGGGTCAGCGCCTCCTGGAGTCGGGCGTCCGGCGCGTTGCCTCCTCCGGTCAGCTTGGACACCAACGCCTCCAGCAGCGAGAGCCTGGCCTTGATGCCTTCAAACTCTGGACCTCCGGCCTGGGGGCAGCTGGTCTCGGTGGGGCTGGCTACGGTGAAGGTGTACTGGCATCGCCCGCTGCGGTCGTTGCCCCTCCAGAGGGCGGCTCGGTCCTGGGCGTCACTCTGTGAGGCCAGGAGCCCCAAGATGCACACGGAGAGCACGAGGAACATGATGGAGGAATGATGAGTAAGTCTTCTTTTGCTTGTCTTTCTTGCGAGCAGGTCGCTTGCACTGATCTCTCCCGGTGCCGCTCGCAGATATTTATACGGTGAGCGCAAGAGGTGAAAAGGAGGGAGCGAGAGTGAGTGAGGGAGGGAGGGGAGAAAGGAAGATGGATTTACGGGAGGAGGTTTATGTTTTCACTCTTTCAGCACGGTTTGATTTTTAACCCAGCGCCGACCCGAAACAACAACAATCCTCCACTTTATTTCTAATGCCCACTGAGTGTTTGATTTAATAACCTGAGTGTAATTATTAAGACGTGGCCCGCACATTCCCAAAAAGTCGGGGCCTCATTGGATACGGTTACTGGAGTGTCACCTTTCGGGGGGGTTCACAAGTCCTAAGGTGGTAACAGCGCAAAATAGGGTCCCCTGGGTGTTCTTTCCATTCCTAAGAAATAAGAGTTGAGACAAGTATCAACATCGATCGGCATGTTTACTGCCAACACTTAGTGTGGATCAATAAATGCGCTTAACAACACCAAATGATGCCAGGTGGCTTTTTTTGCGAGCTGAATCGCTAGCTCGCTTTCAGCGTCATGCGATAGCTACGGTGATCCCGTTTATTTTCAGATGAGGAGCACGATGAAAGATTCGTTGCCAAGACCAAAAATTCAAATGGACCTCCGCATCTTTCATTTCATTTGTTTATCCATGCATATGGATAATCTGGGTAGATTGAAGTGATTCACAATCCAGACCAAAAAAAAAAAAGGGCTTTCCTTAAAAGTGTTTCCCCTCAAAGTCAAGAGTAACCCTAGAATTGTAAATATGAAGTCAGGGAGTTAAAAAAAAATAAAAAAAAGTCTTTAGTCCAATTTGTAATGAATGACTAGTTATGAAATATCTCTCAGTTGTGGGAAGGGAATTTAGCGGGTTGTTTAAAAATATGAGCATTAAGTATTTAACCATGCTTGTTTTCACAAATCTTATCCAAAAGGCTTAAAGTGTCTTTCATTGGAGATTTGTTGGCTTTATTTCCAGCTACTGAGACGCCCATATCGTTCCATATATCTTCTCCGTGCGTGTGTGTGTGTGTGTAATAGCATTTGGCACTCTCTTCTTGTGTGTTTGACTTCCTTTCATGTGACTCACACAACCGCCACTATGCCCGGAATCTGAAGTCATCCCAAACACAGGACCAAAACAAGCTGTGCTGCCAATGTGGGCGGATTTAAAAAAAAAAAAAAAAAAAAAAAAGGCCCAGCTCAAAGTCAGCATGAAAGCATTTCGTGTGCTTCATCAATCAGTCCACTTTTCTTGGACAGGCAGTGTGATTAAGTGGATGTTTTTAACAGTCCCAGACCTTTTTTTTTTAAATGTCAAATAAAAAAAGTCACATGCCACAGTGGGACCCTGCTAGAACCATAATGAGGTCTGAGATATTTTTAACTGCTGCCAGAGCAATAAAATGTAAATGCGAGTTTTTAGAGGACAATTCAGGATGTCCCTCGTGCCAATTTTTGCTCTCAGGTATTAGCATCTTCTTTATCTCCAGTCTTGTTCTTCCAAAGTCTTTCCATCTTTATTTACAATGTCCTCCTGACGACTGGCTGAAACCAGATCAAACTGGAGAACGGACTTTTAATAGCACTTTTATTTCAGACGGAGTGAGGCGGTTAAGAGGGAAAGAATGAGGATTGGAATGCTTACAGGATCAATATGTACATCATGGAAAGAAATGAAAGTGCAGTCAAATAAAATGTCTAGACCGTTTCACAGTTTTAAAAATGACATTGGCCCGTCAAAACGAGTTAGAAAGACTACAGACAACATTCGTGGTTTTGGTTTCAACTGGCGAGAAGGATGCCGCTGACGCATTTTGACGTTAGGGGGGGATCCCGAAAACGTAGTGCCCGTTAAAAAATAAATAATTAAAAATATTGTGGTTGGATTCAGTTCTGTACATACACTTGCAGCGTTGCAAAACGCACTCGCAGTCACTGGTTGGACAGAGAACGCTAACTTCCATTGAAGCGTGTGAAAGATGTCCTCCATTTTGGTTTCCTCGTGTGGCCGCCTTCGTCGTTTAAATAGATTGGCAGGTTACGCAAACTGTACTACTCGCCGCCCAACAAACCGCTTTCTAAAACTCCAAAGCTTGGGATGAAGGCGGTCGGGCCAACTTTTGTGATGAGGGACGGGGGGGGTTGGGAGCTTGTCTTCCGACTCCCGCAACTGGATTGTGTGATGAGATGAGAATGGAAAGGCCCGTCGCCCTCTTCCGCGGATACTAACGATACCGCAGAATCACCGGAACTGAAAAGGACAAGGGAACACAAAGACCATTCGTATCTCCGTAGATTCCGTTTGATTTGATTCAGTGAGCTTACTCACCGATTATAATCAGCAGGAGCCCCACCACTACCAGAGCGATGATCATCTTCATCTTCATGTTCCGCCACATCATCCTCCTGTGCAGCTGTTTGGCTCGGCTGCTGAAGGCCGACGCGTTGTCCGATAGGCTCTCTGGAAAAACGAACAAAACAGGACACGTGAGCGCCGAGACACTGTTTGGACCTCGAACTAAGGTGACTCAGACTGCTGTTACGCAAGCTTCCAGAACACATGAAAAGTTGCCAATTTATTCACAATGGAAGAAAAACACATTTGCAGCCTACTACTTAACACTGTCATGCTCGCCCGCTGCTGAGGGGGACAAAATGTCTTGCACATGTGTTGTTGCTTGCCCAGATGCAACAATCGCTTATTCATTCATGGCAACGATACGGAAAACCCATTTGGATCGGAAAAATCCTTTTCCGAGCCCACCGAACTGAATCAAATTGACTATTTTCGCTAATTGTTGTGCGCGGGTATCACAGGTGAGGCCTCACCCGACTTGTCCTGCAGGTCGTCGAGACGCTCGCCCCTCTCGATCACCTTGGAAATGTTCTCCTGCATCACGTCGATCACCTCGTCCACCTGCGACTGCACGCTGAGCGCCAACGAGACACCAAAGAGTCATTGACGTCGGTAAATATCATTTTAAATTCATCTCACAAAGTAGCTTCCGCTAACGACCCAGGCTAAATTAGCTCCTCCCCTTTTCTGGGAAGCTTTCAATCACTTCTCCGTTCTCGCACAAGTTAGATAACAACGTGGCTCTGTTACACAATGCGCTAACTACCTGCAAGCCTCCGCTAAACACAAGTAGATTACGTAATACGCAGGCACAGGCACGACACACCGATTTGCTTCGTGGGAAAGAATGCGCTTGGACTCACTGTTTGATTTTGTCGTTCTGGCCTCCCAATCGGGGTCCCGTCGGGCCACGCCTGGGAGACAGGCAGAAGGAAATCATTTTAAAAGTGGATGCCTACTCATGTCCGGCCTGTATACGCGGAAGCAAACTGACAGAAAAAAGTCTTCCTCTTCATCAGAGTCTTCCTCGAGTAGGTTCCTCTGTGAAGACAAAACAGTCAGATTAGAATTTGTTTTTGGGTGAGGTGCAACTACGTGGTCGGATTTACGATGATGATCTGCTAGCTGTCTCCACCTGAGCCAACATCAAAAGCACAGAGTCCGCGCCAACAAGGGAGCGGATCCAAAGTGTGAGCCTGGATCAGGTGGAGCAGACCCGAGTCTAAAAGAAGCAACGACACCAAACACTCGACGCTATTCGTGGAGATTCAACGTGGACGGCTGCATTAAATTCCTCACAGGAGGAGAATGAATCCCGCGGGAGATCGCTGTTGCCAGGAGAGACGGCATCTCTCTTTTATTATCTAAATATGGCGCATGCATTGACAGGATGTTCCGTGAGATTATGTGGAGTGTAGACTACATTTCCTGCAGGTGCTCTGGAATCACACAGACGGGAGGATGACAACCATTATGTAACCCGTGGTGATGTATCCACAACAAACCAAAACAAGAGGTCAGATGGGGTGCTGGGTGTTGTGAGGTAACAACCTGATGGCTGAACATTGAAAACTGGATGCATGATGACCCATGAGTATAATTCAATGAATTAATTATGTGTTCAACATGCATACTCGCCCTCTCGCTGCGGATGGATCCCGTGACCTCATCGTCGTTGAGATGTCTCTTGAACTTGGGGGGCATGTTGTCGTCAAGCTGCTGATCCTCCCGATCGGGCTCCCTCTGCGCCATTAGGAGAAAAAGTCAACTTCATTAGGTACAGCCTAGAAATTGATTTACAGGTTT
Organism: Syngnathus acus; assembly: GCF_901709675.1. Classification (NCBI taxonomy): domain Eukaryota; kingdom Metazoa; phylum Chordata; class Actinopteri; order Syngnathiformes; family Syngnathidae; genus Syngnathus; species Syngnathus acus. Next base: position 3,810,601 of record NC_051090.1, on the reverse strand, counting down.
AATACAATTGTCACAAAACATTCTTGCTGTCTCCGGTCAAGCGTCAAACTTATACCATCGAGTCCGGTTCAGTTTTGAAACGGTTGCGCTCTCCGCGTCCGATTCTGGCACTGCCACTGGAAACTCAATGGGATGACGTTTCCAGTAAACACTCAAGAGAAGCTGCTACAGTGACGGAAGAGAGAAAGGGGAATAGAAATAGCATGTTAGGAATGGAGAAAGGAAAAATCGTTAGTAGAGAGCAAGTGAAGTATTTCTGGGTTGAGGTTATCCAAACGCCCAGCTCAAGACCCAAAATAGCAATGGGTGACCCAGTATAAAAAGGACCCAGGTGGGACTCTATGTAGGGGCCACTTTGGGGCCTACACCTTCAGTTTGGAGAACCCTTAAACGAGGTTTTAATGTGAGGATGCTTGAAGACGAAGGAAGAGTATGTTTACGTGGATGTAAGGATGCAAAAGTGTATTACTGAGGAGGAAGGATGTCACAAAGGAAAAAGTTTTAAAAAAAAAGAAGCAGATATTAGAAGAGGAAAGGCAGGTTTATCCAAAGGAAGGATGTAGCGAATCATGAATAAGAGCCGATTTCGTTTTCCTTCCTGTCACACATCTCCTTTGTAAAATCTATCAAATAAATCCCAAATTGGATCCTTTTTATTTCACCAATACTTCCCTTGTACTTTAGTAACAAAGCAAATGCTTTCAAGCGCCATGTGAAAGACAACCTTGCATATTAAAGGAGCTGTGTCACTGCTCGGTGCCATGTCGTAGCCTCCATGCGAAGCTACGGATGCTAACGCCACCGCCGCCGCGGGCAACAGAAGAAGCAAAACCGACGTAGGAGGAGGACTCACGCTTTAGGGTGGCAGATTTCTAAGAGGTTTCATCAAATGATGTCCAAGAAATGGACCATTGTGGATGTTAGCCGATCTTCCGTTGCTATCGCCGCTTCTGCTTTGTGATAGCTTGACACTGATCAGCTGACCGGGAAGTTACTCGTTAAGCCGCACCCACTCTCCACAAAATATACAATACAGGGCTGTAATACAGTAAGTTTTACTGATATTTATAAAGAAACGAGAAAACGTGTCTGTTTTATAGGAATAAGACAATGCTTTACATTTAGTCATCGTAAAGAAAGCCAGGTTGCAATGTCTTGTCTACACCTCGCCTGTAGATGGCAGCACTCAGTTTATTAAGCGCCCGTAAAACGAAGAAGAAAATACGACAGCCGGAAGTACGTTTTTTAAAAATGGCGTCAATGTACTTTCGCCACGTTTTGTGACTAAAGTTAAGTGTGTTTATTTACAGATAAGGCCAAGGCTGTTTTCGTTGTGAAAGTCAGCTGTTGACATGCAGCGCGTCAACGAGCCTCATCCACTGTTCGGAGGCGCTCTGTCGGCCGTCCTTCCACATAGCGCCGCGGACGTGAGCAAGATGCGGGAGATCCCGGACAACCAGGAGGCGTTCGTCCACACCCGAACCGACCAGAGTCTCATCGTGGAGCTGGTTGAGTACCAAGACCACGTCGCGGACCATGACGCAGCCCGGCACCACTTTGAGGACATCGCGGGTAGCAACGCAGCCTCGCAGCCCGACGCGCAGCAGGTGACGGACGTGGTCGCCTTGCCCAAATCGTCACTCTCCCTGTCGGCGTGCAGCTCCGCTTGGGTGCTGACGGGAATCCAAAGCGTGTCAAAGTATAATGAGACTGCGAGGAACCGGGTGAAGCTTCACCTAGGCGTGTTCCGACTGCCGCAGTTCGGCACCGACGTGCTGGTGACGTTCAACGACCCGCAGATCATCTGCCCCGATAGTAGCAGCATTCCCGCGGCTGTGGGACCCGGCGTAGAGCCGTGGACTGTGGAGAACTTCCAGGAACTGCTACAATCCCTGACTCTGCATAACCCAGGACTGTTTGGCTAAAAGGTTTGGGTCTAGAAACTTATGGACCGCGAGAGCAAATCAAGGTAATGTTTGTAAAACATGATACAACAAATCAGGAAGGACGCATCACATGGTCAAAAAAATAAGTGTGTTTCTATACATGCAAAATTAAAATAAATGCGATAAAGTCAAACGCCAGATTTTCCATGGTGCAGGTTGACTTCCACGTGAAAAAAGTAAAAGTCAGGTCCGGTCACACACTGATAAACTGCACAGTCACCAAGTAAGAATGTTCCCATCACTTTGGAAGGAACAAAACAAAAGGTTTATTTCCCTCCCCTTCTGTTCAAAACATTTATGGAAGGTTATTAATATACCGCTTTTGGAACAAAAACAGAGCGTCAGACATTTGGTATGCAGCACAAAGCTCTCTTTTTATACTCCTGTGGCTTCTTGTTATTTTTTTAAAGGAGCGTCTCGAGACTTTCATGTGTGTCAGGTGCACTTGTCCGCCCCTCTGGAAGCCTCATCAAAACCTCATCCTCTTGCGCAATCGTGACCGACTGAGACTTGATTAAGTCACACAGCCTTTTTCCTGTTTTTCATCTTAGGCTCAAAAAAGCAAAACTCGCTCTGGACTCACATTGTGCATGTTATTAGCACAAGATTTAAATTTTTAAAAATAATGCATAATATCTAAAAAATTGGTTGGCATCAGATTGGTTTTATCAATGTGAAAGCACATGACTTTGTGTTTGAGCCCCACGTGCACCGCTGGTGCTGCACGTGGACACTTCCAGTCTCATTTGAACTTCCTGTGACTCAATGGGTCATTCAATATCCAAATTCCCATGTTATTGCAGTTCAGTTTGGGCTGCAGACCCCAGCCGGCACCATCCAGCCTGAACAATCATCATCGTCCCTGGGCTGTAATCTGCTGCTCTCATCAGGCCTCTGGAGCTTCTCTTGTGTGATTTATGCTCCTTTAAGGTTGCATCTTTTGTGCTTGGAACTTACATTGCAACCGGAAAGTATTCACAGCCTTTTGCCACAATTTGTTAGAACAGTTTTTTTTCTGTGTGAATTGACAAAAAAAAATACAGAATACTGCAAAGTATTCAAAGACTTCATTTCCCCCCCCCCCCCCCCACACTGTTACAAACTTTTTTTTCCCCATTCACAATCTTATACACAATGTTAAAATGCCTGTTAGTACAATGTTGTGTGCATAATTTTGAGGATACTGTTGCAACATCAACTGTGGGAAAAGCAAAGCACTTTGAATAGTTACCGGATTCACTGTAACCCTTGCCAGGTTACTTCTTGATGAGCCACTGAGGAACAATGAAACAGCTCTTATTCACTTGTTGAAAAATTTGCATAGTTTCTGCATGATGTAACCCCCCCTCCCCCTCAAAATAAGACATGTTAAAAAAAAAAAAAGAAGAGGAAAACATTTATTAGGAGCAAATGACTGGAAGCACTGTTGTAGAATCAACTCAACCGCAACAACACGGGCCAGTCAATCATCTGTCTTCTTGGCGTGTGGCGAAAAGTGCTCCGACAAAGCCGCTAGCGCTCGGTATCGGTGAGAAATGGAGTTCTTGACTGTTTTAGGCAACTCCGCGTAGCTGGAAACAAGGAAAGGATGATATTGTGGAAAATTGACTTTTTAACGCCTGGCTTCTATACAAACAGTTGGCTCTCCTGCCCACTAATCAAGTGTGATTTATTTCTTAATTTTGTAAAAAAAAAAAAAAAAAAGAATCTTTCATGTCATTAAGCTTTTTTTTTTTAGCACTGCTATCAATACACTAATAGAACTAACTCTACAGTGCTGGACCACAGTTGATCTCTGGCGCCCCCATTTGGTAGGAACATAGCATAAGCCCTTACGTTTTGTCATAGCCTTCTGGCTGGAAACATGGGTCCCATCCAAAGTCTCGAGGTCCCCTTGGTTCCACGATGTGGCCCTAGAAAAAATACAAATGACATCACATGAGACAAGCATTAAAAGGTGACAGAAGAGAGATGAGCTAGACCTGTGTTATTCCTCTGAACAGCTGCACCGGCTCATCTTTTCCGGACGTAAACGCAAACGTGCAGAGGGCCCATGCGGATTTATCCTCAAAGCCGGCGAGAAGTTTGTACAAGCCTTTGAAATGAACACACGATGAGAGGTTTGCTATCAAATAGTATTAACGACATGACTATTGCTCACCTTCTGGCTTGAGTTTATCCAGGAACCACTTTCTGTAAAACAAAACAAGTTCGAATTGCATCATGATTTAAATGTTAAAATATAATGTATATATTACATGTAAGGGCCTGGCAAGCCTCCCAATGCTTTGAAACACAGACAGGTGTCCTCCACGATAACCGGACCCTCAATCTGAACAAAAGCAACACAATAGGTTTTCAGAACAACAATGCAGGCAAAATTGACTAAAATGCATTGATGCTTGCATCCAAATTTGGGTTACGTGAATAATTAAGATGTGCCTCCATCGAGGCTCATTTACACATGACCAATCATAGTAGTGAGTCATTGTACCTGTTTTGCAGCCTCCTTGCACTTCTGTATGGAAATCTCATCTGGCTCTCCTTGGTATTCAGGTACTACATGGAGAGTGATGCACATGAGAAATAAATCATATTCTTTCAGATTTAGCATAAAAAAAACGTACTTACAATCAATTTTCATCGAGATAAGTTTGTATGGAAACGTGTCGCCAAGAATTTGAATTACCTGTGAATGAAATAATTGCCAATCGATTAGTATGGCTTGGCTGCACCACCACAAACATCCAGCAGGTGTCTCTGGTATGCAAGGAGCTCCGAATCGAATCAAATTATGCATTTTTGGGTGCCTACGTGTCGTTATTTAGATCAGTCTAAGCTTACTTCTTCAAGTTTCTTCGCGTTGCCAGTAACAAACACCACGCTACGTCCAGCCGGCACCGCCATGTTGCTGCCTCAGCTGCTTCTTCTTCTTCGTTTTCTTCTTCGATGGTTTATTGACCGGGTGGACAGTTTGAAACAGAATATAGAACAGGATACGTGTTGTGGTTTAACAATACATAATTGTCTTAAAAATACGTATTATAATTAGAACCCCAATTCGTGTTTTCTTGTTTATTAATATAGACTACAAAAGAATATTAAACTAAAAATAATTTGGTCTGGTTTTAGTTTCACACGGAGTACCGACGGCAAGCACTGAGCAACAACCAATAGAAAGCAGCTAGTCAAAGATTGACCAATCGGTGAGAGCGCTTGAAATAGACTATCCAATCAGATAGCCGTACGTCCTGTAATGCAGTCCGAGCTAAACATTGCCATGAGGCCGGCACAGGAATCGGGTTACCAGATTTTTTTGCACAATATTAAAAAAATAGACAAAGGTAAAATATAAAGAATGAGTTTATTACCTCGAACTGCCGAGGAATTCAGCTCTGCTGAGTACTGGGAAAGATTTTTTAAGAAACGTGGAGAGAAGTCATTCGAGTGGTATGGAGACTACAACAAACTATGTGGCGTGTTGCACAAGTACATCAAAATGCAGGACAAGGTAAACAAATCCTCAGTATACAGTTCTGTCTAGGTCTTCATTTGATTTTAACAAACCTGATCAACAACAAGCCATTTAAATGACAGCTAGCACGAAAACTGTACTTGTAAGCTATGCCTATAATGTTGATTTTCAAACTTGATTATAATTCACACTGTGAGAAAACAGTTTGTAAACGTTTGTTCTTGAATGGTACAGTCTTAACAATAGTTGTCACATTTTCTATTTGAGGTACTGGTGGTGGGCTGTGGAAACTCTGAATTGAGCGAGCAGCTTCACGATGTGGGCTACAAGTACCTGACCAACATTGACATCAGCGAGACCGTGGTGTCCCACATGAACCAACGCAATGCCGAGCGGAGGCCTGACTTGAAATTCCAGCAGGTGGACGCTACCCAGATGCCATACCAGGATGCGTGTTACCAGGCAGCTCTGGACAAAGGCACCCTGGATGCAATGGCTTCAGAGGAAGGAGGACAGCTGGCGAGGAATATGCTCACTGAGGTACAACTGGAATTACCCCGAAGTAACCTTCAGGCGTAGCGTTAGGATACGTTATGTGTGTCTTTGCAGGTGGGTCGTGTGCTCAGTGTTGGCGGAAGGTACGTGTGTATCACACTGGCCCAGGAAAGTGTGATCCGCCTGGCCGTGGAGCATTTTGTCCAACTGGGCTGGGCAGTGAGGCTTCACTGCCTTCAAGAAGAAACCAGCGCCGAAGAGGACGGCGACTCCTTCGTTCTGCCCGTTTTCATCCTGATCTGCACCAAATTCCGCCAGCCCATGCCCACGCCCATTCTGGAGTTTTGCCTCGGCGAAGACGGCACCCCGAATCGTCTGGCGCTGGCGGCCCACTTGCTGGCGACCGTGCGAGAGCGCCAGGCTTATTCTGTCCTGAGGAAAAGGCTACGCACCCGCACGGATGTCGACGCCGGCGCGTCGCTCACGCTTTGCCACGCAAAGACCGGCTTGCCCAGATACACTCTCACCGTGCAGGATTCACCCCCGACCGCTAAGGTGCCAAGGTTCAACCAGTTTGCCATTTTCATTGGTGAGCGTTCTGTTTGTGTGTGTTGCAAGTCACAACATTAGGTACACTAACACAATCTCATGCAGTGATGGCAAAATGGCAGATTTAAACATCAGCTTCTTAAACACAGAGTTGCAAATGTTTGTAAGTAGTATTAAAAGTTGTTGCTATAGGTTAGCAGGACCGTGATGAAAATATCTTGATGTTTGTACCGTATGCCATCTTTCTTGAACCTCCTTTGTCTCTTGCAGTGCCCCAAGGGAGCGAGACGGCGTGGCTCTACAGCTCCAGCGAAGGTCGGCGGCAACTGGCAGCCAGCGCCAACTTCCGCCGCCTGGTTGTCGTCGCCATGCATAGGAATCAAGAATATGCCGACATGCAGGCGGTCCAATCGGAACTCTCGCCCATGGTGATGGACCTGGCCCCGCCGGGAATGCCGGATAATCAGCAGGTGGGTACTGAGAATTGGAAAACTAGTTTGGATTTGTTAACCAGATGTTCTTTGTTTGAACTCAGGTCCCGTTTCTGTCGGTGGGCGGCGACCTGGGTTGGCGGGAGGAGGTGAGCAGGGGTGTGAGCGAGCACAGCGGCGAATACTGCGTGGAGAACGTCAGGGGGGAGGATGGCGAGCTGTACCGCAGATTGGTGTTCCTGTCCAACGCGGCTCTGGTGCAGTCCGAAAGTCGTCTCGTCTCCTCTAATAGCAGTCAGTTGATTCATTTTGCTTGTTACCTTTGAGGTTCAAAAGCTCATAAGTTTCAAATTCAAAACAAACTCATAAGTTTCTGTTCCTTCAGCATCGGGTCATAAGAAGAAGAACAAAAAGAAAACCAAGCAGCCATCATCGACTTCCCTGTCAGTGCACAGCGGCTTCCTCTGCTGTGCCCACCACGAAGTCATGGTGGCGGGTCTTGCCATGCTGGGCATAGGCAAGGAAAAAAACAAAGGTGAGGTGCCATATGCATTTTCACTGTGCTCAATTTCCTTTCCTAGCTTGACTTGTCTAATACCCATTAACCTTTTCTCTCGAAGACGTCCCCGTGTCAGTGCTAGTGGTTGGACTCGGAGGAGGAGGCTTGCCGCAGTTTTTGCGAGACTTTGTGCCCGGTGTGTCAGTGGAGGTGGTGGAACTGGACCCTGTGGTGCTGGAGGTGGCCAAAGAGTGGTTCCACTTTCGACCGGACGATCAACTGACCGTCACGCTCGGGGACGGCCTTGAACGTATCCGTGCCCTGGAGGAAGAAGGTGGGGGACGCAGCTGACGTAAAGTCCCACAACAAAATTGCTCATACTCGTTTTGATTCCAGGTGGTCCTTTGTTTGATGCCATCATGTTCGATGTGGACAATAAAGACAGCACGGTGGGTATGAGCTGTCCACCTGCTGCCTTTGTGGAAAATTCCATCCTGCACAAAGTCAGCAGCCTACTGACCCCTAAAGGTATTATGTAATAGTGACCTTTAAATTGTTTGTTGTTGGTAACCAGTGACTTCTGCTATGATAAATAATAACTAGCTTAATTGTTTAATAGTAAACATTTTCTATAAATCTTTTCTTTGGCTTTTTAGGAATTTTCATACTCAACCTGGTGTGCCGCGACTCCGCCTTGAGGAAAGACGTGCTGGAGCGCGTAAGCGGCGTGTTTCCCGCGATCCTCTCACGAAAGATCGACGGGGAGGTGAACGAGGTGCTCCTCTGTCGCAGAGAAGGCAAAAGCGAAAGCGTCCTGCCCTCGCTAACCCAAGCGGGTCACGATCTGCAGAGAGCCCTGCGCTCCGGTGTGACCCACAGCCCGAAAATAGACATTGCCGAATTGTTGAAAGATATGAAAGTGGCGTGAGGGTGAATGGGACAAAATGTTAAAAGCAAAGAAGAAATATGAAATTTTTGGTTATTGGGAGCGGTGAGGACTGAAATGTATGTACAAAAAATTTCACAGTTACATTTTATTTTATTGTTGATTTAAAAAAATAAGGGGAAAAAGAATTGAATCCATTTTGGAATACGGCTAATGTGGGAAAAGAGAAGTGCTGTGTCTGTGAATACTTTTGTTTTTTTTGTGCTTGTACTATCGCAAAGTAAAGCAGCAGTGCATTTTATATCATCTGAATGTGTTTTATCTTGTTTACAGTCTGCATTATTTCACCCTTAATTTTAGCAACCAGGGATTCCATTTCACTCCCCTCAGGGTGCACTCTTGTGCCCCCCCCCCGCACACACCTCACTGCCTTGGAATGAGGAAGCGTTATATGCAGTAGAAGTGAAATTGACTCCCCACAAATTCCTTTTTTCTAATTTGCCTGTATTGAAGAAGGAACGGGAGTTGTAATTGTATCACATGATCAAAATATAAACGTACGTTTAGATGTGGGGGATATTTTACGCATACTGGACGCGCATGCGCAGACCTTTCGCGCCCGTTAGCTGTCAAAAAGTTTGGTGGGTTTGGTTTTTTTGCCTCCCTGCTCCTCCACCTTTTCTTCCAAGCTAACCGTGGAAACCCACTCAACTGCGCGGCTCACTTCCTAAATGTCTACACGGAGGTAAGAAGAAGCGAAACCGTGTGAAGGGACCTTGCGTAAACAAAATAAGCCCGAACTATTGTCTAATTCCCGTTTGCTTTGACCGAAATCTGGACGCTAGCGCTCGTGAACATACAAGTTAGCAAACACGCCCTAATTAAGCCCACGTGAAGAATTATTTTGTCTATTTTGTAAAAGTCATATAAATGTAAGAGTCCAGTCGTTGTAAATCACTCCAGAAAACGGATCATTTGGTCGCGCCGTTGCTAGGGGCAACAGCGAGATGGGTCGTCGCGTGAGTGTCATGGAACGTAAGACTAGGAGGCTCTTGAACGCATCATGTGACGATAATAGCATTGTGTCTTCCTCATGTGCCGCAACGTGTCCTATTTCTGCTTCCTTTGTTTCTTGTTAAAAGTGTGATTTTTGACCGTCACTTTATCACCTTTTGCCCCCAACTTGCTGTTGATACGCGGCGGGGCAGCCCTCGTGAAAGTTGACGGGGAGTTCAGGGGGGCGTTCCGGGGCTCGGAAATTCCGACTTCACTGCAACACCGCCGCCTCTTCCTCGACCACCTCCATCGTCGCCGTGCAGCATGATCTCGATGGTCAATCGCCTCCAGGACGCCCTGGGCAACGCGGGCCTGAACTACAACCTTTCCCTGCCGCAGATTGCCGTGGTGGGCGGCCAGAGCTCCGGGAAGAGCTCGGTGCTGGAGAACTTTGTGGGCAGGTAAGTCCCACTTCATTTATTTAACTGGTTCTAACACTTGAATATATATCCACGTTTTTTCTGGACAAATTTAGTAACTTCTCATGCACTAGAATGAATTTTCAAGAAACAAAAATTGCTGTTTGTGTCCTAATCTGACACAAATTACTTGCCTTTTTGCCGCTGCAAATTTTTCAATTTTTTAATTTTGTTCATTATGTGTCAGTTGGGCATCTTAAAAAATGAAGTTCTTTTACTTTCTTTCTGTTTTGTTATACACCGCTAAACTTGTTTTTACACTGACAGTTGGGAATATTGAACTTTGACCCCCAAAAAATCCTGTACTGTTTATAGAGATTTTGTGACTGTCTGTTTGGTCCTGGAACAAATTATTTGACATTTGTTCCTTTGGGAAACCTTGTTTTTAAAGTCGTCATAGAATGGATTGCGGTCCCAGTGTGACAAAACCAACACACATTTTTGTGTTACAGTGTGATAAAGTGATAAGCTTTCATTCTGTCCCCAAAAAAGCCTTGTGACTCAATCGCAAATTTCCTCAAGAATTTTTCCCCCCCCCCAGACAATGCAGCTCAGTGATGAGGAGGAGACCAGTCGAAATCTCCACAGTCCGATTAGGAATTGTTTTAAAGTAACGCCTGAAGGTCTCTCCTTCCTGATTGTGCATTGATATATTTCAGTCCCTTTGTTTGACTGCACGTTGTGACACCCCCATTTCGGGCTCTCGGCCAGCAATGTGATCAAGAGCAGGATGCGGTAAAAACAAACATCCCTGATCAAGATTTATATGGGAAATAGGAGGCTCTTTAATTTTTAAAAAAGGTGTTCGAGACAAACGTGTGACTGCCTTGACACCCCTGTAAGTTTCCTTCTCCTTTTCAGCGTGTGTTTATTTTATTTTCTCCGACAGAGACTTCCTTCCCCGCGGTACTGGAATTGTCACTCGCCGGCCTTTGGTTCTGCAGCTGCATCACGCTGACGCCGGTGAGCAAGACTTCTGATGACTCAACGGATGCATGTTGTATTCATCAGCATGTGCCTGAAGTTGACACTAGATGGCGTAAGAGAGAAAAATCAGTCCACGATTACCAGGCAATTGCTCCTTGCACATGGTCCAAATGTCCCACTAATTGCTCCACAACCACATAAAACATTAAATGTACCAGAACTATTTAAATCTGATTCCTATCATGTTCTTCCCTGTCTGTAGAATATGGGGAATTTTTGCACTGCAGGGGGAAGAAATTCTCAGACTTTGATGAGATCCGCCAAGAAATCGAGTCAGAAACTCGCAGGCTGACAGGAAACAACAAAGGCATCTCTCCCCTCCCCATCAACCTCCGCATTTTTTCTCCTAACGGTAATCTCACCTCACGCTTTCATCTTTATCATCATCATCACTCCAAACATCTATTGGGTGCAGTGCTCAACCTCACCCTGGTGGACCTACCTGGCATCACCAAGATTCCCGTGGGCGACCAGCCGGCAGATATCGAGTACCAGGTGCGAGACATGATCATGCAGTACATCTGCAAAGAGAACTGCCTCATCCTGGCCGTGACGCCTGCCAACATGGACCTGGCCAACTCGGATGCGCTCAAACTGGCCAAAGATGTCGACCCACAGGGTGAGTTTCTCAGCCTGATGTAATTTTAATTGGAAATGTGTTCATTTATCTAATTGACCCCCCCCCCCCCCCACATACGTTAGGCCAGCGCACGATAGGTGTGCTCACCATGCTGGACCTAATGGATAAAGGAACAGATGCTCTGGAAATACTAGAGAATAGATTGCTTCCACTGAGAAGAGGTGAGTCACCATGTGTGTGCGATAAGGATTTACCGTGAAGCAAAACCAGGTGTGAGGCTATTTTATACCTCTTTCCAAAACACTTTAACGCATTATCCACAGAAAAGCCCCTGAAGTCAGTCTGCAGCGCAGAGCTGCATCTTTAGTCACACAGCCACATGTTGTAACATCTACAGTGGAATGCTCTCAAAGTGGAACATTTGGATTTTTCAGAAAAAAAAAATAGAACTCAGGAGTTCAAACCATCACGTTAGTGGAGATATCAGCACTGAGTTTCGGACATCACATCAGTGGATTATCGGTATAGAATAAAAGTGGTCTGTTGTCTTTTTTCCCTCGCCAGGTTATATCGGGCTAGTGAACCGCAGTCAAAAGGACATCGACGGGAAAAGGGATATTAAGACAGCCTTGCAAGCGGAGAAAAAGTTTTTCCTGTCCCACCCAGCTTACAGGCACATGTGCGACAGAATGGGGACTCCGTACTTACAGAAGACCCTCAACCAGGTCAGACAGCCCAGAGAAATCAAACCACGGCACTTTTAGCCAATTGGTACTCACTGTTTGTTTATTTTTTTGTTTGCAGCAATTGACAAACCACATCCGGGAGAGTCTGCCTGCGCTCTACAGTCACATGCATTGCCTACTTGTGTCCATCAGTAAAGAAGCAGACGCGTACAAACTCTATAATCCAGATGACCCCATGTGCAGGACCAAGA